>NW_017679719.1:0-3509 GCF_001879085.1 Nicotiana attenuata | reverse complement strand
CCTCCATATTTGCATAAGGCTAAGCTCTGCCTTCCATCTGCATGGGACTAAGCCCTGTCCTGCATCCTGCATGAGACTAAGCTCTGTTTTCATCTGCATGAGGCTAAGCCCTGCCTCCATTCTGCATAAGGCTAAACACTGCCTTCCATTTGCATGGGACTAAGCCCTGTACCGTATCCTGCATGAGACTAAGCTCTGTCTCCATTTGCATGAGGCTAATCCCTGTCTCCATATTTGCATAAGGCTAAGCTCTGCCTTCCATCTGCATGGGACTAAGCCCTGTCCCGCATCCTGCATGAGACTAAGCTCTGCCTCCATTTGCATGAGGCTAAGCCCTGCCTCCATTCTGCATAAGGCTAAGCACTGCCTTCCATTTGCATGGGGCTAAGCCCTGTCCCAAACCCTGCATGAGGCTAAGCCCTGCCTCCATATCTGCATAAGGCTAAGCTCTGTCTTCCATCTGCATGGGACTAAGCCCTGTCCCGCATCCTGCATGAGACTAAGCTCTGTCTCCATCTGCATGAGGCTAAGCCCTGCCTCCATATTTGCATAATGCTAAGCACTGGCTTCCATTTGCATGGGACTAAGCCCTGTCCCTCCTTGCATAAATGTTGCTCTATTCCGGTACTATCTATTTGATCTTCTGTTGGGCTAAGCTCTGCCCTCCCTTCTCAACATCTTATTATTGCATCTCATGGGCTGAAATATCGCCAATCTGTCCAAAGGCGTCATAGTCTAAAGGCATCATCCTCATAGCCGGAAGACACCATGCCATGGACTGAGGATCTCTCAAATTTGCATATCATTATTCAAAGGCGTCATGGTTCGGAGGCACCATCTTCATGGCTCGAGAACATCATTTCATGGCCTGCGAATCCCTCACTGAACAATTCATGGCCCAGGACATCATGGTCTAAGGACGTCATCCTTAACCGTCCGAAGACAACTTTCATGGTCCAAAAGGGAATCTGTATCATGTTTAAATTTTCGCACAAATACATGTTCGTAGCATCTCTTTATCTGCAGGTGACCGGTAAGCAACCGCTATCCCAGCAGGAGCAACCTCGCTCCAGTTCCTTCAACTATCTCAAACTTGACTATTCACCATAACCATTCTTTCACCTATCCCGAAATCTCGTGTCCATTCTTGTAATGACTTCATCGGTATATTCCGCCGATGGACCTGGAACTACACATGGCCTGATTCCTGTAAAACCAGGAATATATAGGCAGCTCAAAGACCAGAGTCCGGCCTCTATCTTTCAAAACATCCCATTCGGTCAAAATTGGCCATCATTTCTTTACCCGAAAACTCTTTCATCCTTTCCGGGTAAAGAGGGGCAGCTGTTGATACCCAATTTTTCCTTATATATTTTTGAAGTGCATATATACCTCTAAAACTATGCGTTAGCCTCAATGGGTATTTTTTCATAATTTTTATATTTTTAAATTAATCTCAATATTTTCTTCGTATAAAATTATAAAATTGCATCACAGATGATTTTAAAATATTTCTTGATTTAATATTACCATTTATGGTCTTATTAAGTCGCAATTATTCCATAAATAGTCAAATTGGCATCTTTTGGCTATAATTGCAATAACTTTGCAATTATAGCCCATGCATACATTTTTGCATCATTTTTTACCAGAAATTTGTCCATTGTATATTAAAATACTAAATAATTATTTATAAAACATTTTCATGCATAAAAATCATTTTTGGTAGTTAGTTAATTATTTTACAAATTAATGTTATTCAATTACTTTGGTTATTTAATAAACAGCCTCTTTTATTTTAATTTTAGCCTAAAACTAACCAGCCTAATACCCCTTATAAAATTGGCCCAAACCTTAGGCCCAATTCCCTACCTGCCCGACCCAAACCCCTTCGCCAATCCTGGCTGTTGATCATTTTTGATCAACGGTCTAGGACTCCCCTACCATAATTAAACCAAAGACCCCCCTAACCCTAATCATTTCCCACCATACCCCGCCGTCACCCGATTTCTCCTCTCTCAAACGCTCTTTACCTAAACCCTAATCTGCAAGCGCCGTCACCGGCTTAGCCCTCCGATCTATGATGTTTTTCTGTCGTCTCAGGCCTATACTGGCCTCCTATTTGTTGTGGTTCATCAGTTCTTGGATCCTTGAGAAGATCTCAAGGGACCTAGGCGGTCTGGTTTACACCTTTGGCCCATTCTTGCCTGTTTCAGGCCATTTGGCTCGACCTTGAGTAAGATCTTTCTCATTTTTTCCATGGATTCCTAAGTTATGCTCGTCTCTGTTGCCTTTCTGAAAAACCTTAATTTTTATCCTTTGACCTTCTCAGATCTGTCCATAGCTGAGATGAATCGAACCTATTTCACATGTTTTTCACGAAAGTCTTATGGTTTTTCAATTGATTCTCTGTTTTTTCTTAAAACTAGGGTTTACTGAACTCACCTTCTCAAAGCTTTTCTGATTTTCGAGTGTTTAATCATTGTTCTTAAGTGTTACTGATTGATTCATGTTAAGGTTGTTTGGACCCTAGTTGATTTATGCTAAATCCCTAAGTTTCTTATAGTCTGCTTTGACTCTGAGCCTGTCCGTGTTACTTGTTACATTATTTTGTCTAATGTCTTCACCCTAGTTCATCTCTATAGGGTTTCCGGTTCAACTTCTCGACTGATTTCTGTGTGTTTACGAAGTTGTATTTAGCCTATTTGTTTATTTAGGGAAACCTATATTTTTCTCCCTTAAAATTAGTACTATTTCGAATTTCTGATTTACTGATTTGCTCTGTCAAACTTATTTGCTGACTCTTGATTATTCCCCTTATTTACGACCTTAATTAGTTTTCTTACCTTATTTGAGTAGCTGTGATACCTACTGATTCTTCAAGATTGCTTCCTTAATTGAACTCCCGTCTATTTACCCTTAATTGCTCACTTGATTTTCTTTCCTTAAATGTATCCTGCCCTTTACCGTTGGGTAATTACCCTTAATTAAGGGAAAACTACACTAATTTGTGTGTAATTGATTCTGTGACTTCCTTAATTGCCGAATGATTGATCTCCTTTACCTTATTCTGTTTTGCTCCTAACCACTATATATACTCTCCTCTATTCTCACTTCCAAGACACGAACACTAGTTCAAAAAACTCTCTTACACTCTAAAAGCTATTTGTTCTTCTCTACTACTTGTGGTATTCATTAGTCTAGCCGGCTGTAAGCCAAAGCTAGATATTGCTCAACATTTGCTTCGCATTCTGTGTTTTTCTCTTCTTAACTGGTATGTCCCTGATTACTTTTTAAATCTAAACCCTATGTGTTTCATTACTGCCTTAAGTTCATCAATTATAAGCATCATTCTTGTTTCTGTTCATTGTCTTGCTTAGCACTGTCCTGTTCAATATGTGATAAGCATGTCTAACTATATTAGCCTATCTACTGCTTTATCTAGCATGCTTAAATTCTGCCTTGTTCAAATGTATGATTATCATGTCTATACTTCACCTGTTATCTGA
>NW_017679718.1:15119-15886 GCF_001879085.1 Nicotiana attenuata | reverse complement strand
CTTCAAACAGGTATGAGAAAAGGAAGTCAAGGACTTTATTTGGCAAAATATCATATGCCGATTTGGTGTACCAAAAGAAATCGTATGTGACAATGGCCCTCAATTTATCGGAGCTCAAGTCACAGAATTTTTTGAGAGTTGGCAAATTAAAAGGATTACATCTACACCATATCACCCAGTGGGTAATGGGCAAGCGGAATCAACAAACAAAGTCATAATCAACAATTTAAAGAAACGATTAGAGGAATCTAAGGGTAATTGGCCTGAAGTGTTACCCAGAGTTTTATGGGCGTATCGCACAACAACAAAAACAAGCACAGGTGAAACACCCTTCTCTTTAGTTTATGGAGCTGAGGCATTGATCCCGGTTGAAATAGGAGAACCAAGCATATGATTCTCACAAGCAACACAAGAGTCTAATGATGAAGAGATGCGGGTCAATTTGGATCTACTGGAAGGCAGGAGAGAAGCTGCGTTAATAAGAATGGCAGCACAAAAACAAGTGATCGAACAGTATTACAACAGGAAAGCACGCCTGAGATTCTTCAAAATTGGGGACTTCTTGCTTAAAAAGGTTTTTTAATCTACAAAGGCAGCCAACGCGGGTAAACTAAGTCCAACATGGGAAGGACCCTACAGAGTTCGTGATATTGCAGGAAATGGAGCATATGAATTGGAAACAAATGGACGGGAAGGTGCTTCCTTCACATTGGAATGCTGTTCATTTGAAGAGATACTACTTCTAAGGTAAAAAACCCAACGGTCAG
>NW_017679718.1:9642-11284 GCF_001879085.1 Nicotiana attenuata | reverse complement strand
GATCCGGAATAGGCTCAGGTTCCATGAAAAATTCAGCAAGATCCATATCTTCAACGGTTTCAAATTCAAATTGTCTTTGAATAGAGCCACTATCAAGTGAAGTTGCAGCAACGTACCTCTCTGAACTTTCATCAAACAGTTGGACAGCGCTGCTCGTAGGAGTTGTAGCTTCTTCATCTGGTATTTCTTTTGGAGGCTTTGAAGCATCGTCATCACTAGCTGGTTTGGCCTCCAAATCGCCAGTAGGTAAGCAGTCAACTCCATCACCAGAATTTAGGCTATTGCTCAGAGGAGCCAAGGCAGACCGTTGGGCTTTATGAGGGACCGAAATTTCGAAATGAACATAGTCAATACGAGTCTGTGAAAGATAGGCCAGCCGCTCCATCGAATTTGCAAAAGTCCGTTTCTGAAAGCGCATAACCAACTTTTCTGTAAAATGTTTCCAATCAAAGAACTGGTCATTGCGGTAAAGCCAATCGAACCAAGTGAGTGCATCGCCGCCGAGGTATAATGAAGCTAGAGATAGCCAATAGTCCTTAGGAATATGACAAAAGTTGAAGTACCACTCTGCCTGATAAATCCATCCCACTGGGTTCCCTCCGGTGAATCGATCTAAAATCACCACTGACTCAGAAGAATTTACCATGGAGTACGAGCAATGAAAGCACCAATGTTATGAACCCAATTTCTCAACACAACCACAGACTTGTATATTATAATTACTGAACTGAATTACACTGGAAGCAAGAATTACTAACGGAATTAAAGGAACAAGGGAAGCACAACCAGAAGGGGATGAGAAGCCAGAGATACAGAAATAGAAAGGGGGTGAGAAGACAGACTCAGAGAAAGGGGAAGGGAACTTCACAATACCATCGCCTACCTTATTTTACTAACCTATTGCTATATAAATATTTTCTAACCTGGGTCCCACACATAACTTGCTAAATTTCCCAATATGCCCGCTCGGAGATTATTTTCATTCATAACAGATACTGAGACAAAGAATGAGAACTAGTCTCCAATGAAGCGCTTATGATTTTTGATAATCTGCAATCTCATAAATTTCATTAACAAATGTAGTTGGCTATTTACTGCTTTTACAGAACAGGAAGAAATAAAACCTTCTTGTATGTATTCATGTCCACATTCAAGTGTACCAATTGTCTCATCATTTACATATTCACCTTGACAAATAACACATATTTCTCCTTCTGAATTAACTTCAACCTTAGAAGTCGAACCACAGTAAGTTCGCGTTCTCATGCACTTTGTTATAATCTCCTCCTCTTCTGCCTCCGCCCCCTGCTGTCCTCTAAAACGACTAATGAAGTTAATGATATCTTGGTCTTGTATTCTCTTTAAAATATGATTTAGAGCAGTTACATAAGCATGAATAAATTCACTTTCAGTTGTGGCAGAAACACCATTAATCGATTCTCCTTGAGTAGAGACATAAACATCATCAATGAATTCGGTTGTAGTTACCCCACAAATATTAAACGAACTCTGAGCAGAGTTGTGAAACAAGTTATGTGGAGCAAAGCGATCAGTAACGTTTCTTGATCGCGAGGAATTCCATGCACGTAATATAAAAATTTATTTACACAATTTAGAAATGAAAGGAAAAATAAAAAAAGTT
>NW_017679718.1:0-2290 GCF_001879085.1 Nicotiana attenuata | reverse complement strand
GGTGATTTGGTTAGCTTCGGGGGATGATTTGTGACTTAGGAGTGCGATCGGAATTGATTTTGGAGGTTCGGTGTAGAATTAGGCTTGAATTGGCGAAGTTAGTATTTTGGCGAATTCCGATTGGTAGGTGAGATTTTGATCCGGGGGTCGGAATGAGATTCCGAGAGTTACAGTAGCTTCGTTAGGTGATTTTGGATGTGTGTGCAAAATTTCAGGTCATTCGGAGGTGTTTTGGTTGGGTTTCTGATCGAATGCGTGTTTCGGAAGTTTTAGAAGAACTTAGGCTTGAATTCGATGAGAAATGATGGTTTTAGTGTTGTTTGAGGTGTTTTAATGATTGGAGCAAGTTTGAATAAGGTATTAGATCATGCTTGTATTTTTGGTTGAGGTCCCGAGGGCCTCGGGGTGATTTCGGATGGCTAACGGGAAGTTTTGAACTTAAGAGGTTGCAGAACCTGTGCTGCTTCTGGTATTTTCGCTTCTGCGGAATTGGGACCGCAGAAGCGGTACCGCAAAAGCGAGAGGAGAGACGCAGAAGCGGCAGGGACTGCAGGTGCGGAATTGGTGACCGCATCTGCGGAGTCGCAGATGCGACAGGAGGACCGCAGATGCGGTGTTTGAGCTCTTATGGGGATCCGCAGATGCGTTAATTTGTCCGCAGAAGCGGAAGGCGCAGGAGCGGATGTTAAACCGCAGAAGCGGATATATCCGCAGAAGTGGTGCATTGACCGCAAAAGCGGGAGCCGCAAATGCGGCCATGGAGCCGCAGATGCGGAAATAACTGGTCAGAATAGTTTTTATTTCCCTTCGCGAATTTTTGAAAGGGTTTCATATTTTCACTTCGGACTTGGAGAATTTGGGCGAGTTGGAGGAGAGGAATCAAGGGACTTCATTGAGGTAAGAATTTCTAAAACCAAAAACACGATTTTATGGTGCAAACACATGAAATTAGACTGAAAACTCAAGGATTTAAGGTCAAAAATGGTGGTTTAGGGCTTGAAACCTAAGAGAACAAAAATGGGAATTTGAGGGGTCATTTGGACTCCGATTTTGGTGTTCTTTATATGCATGGACTCATGGCGAGATAAGAAATCCGGTGATGTGAATTTTATAATTTTTCGAGTAGTGGGCCCGGGGCTCGGGTTTTGCCAACTTCATGATTTTCGATGTTTTTCGAGTCTTTTCGATTGGGTTATATTCCCTTAGCATATTGTGACGTATTCGTTGTGGTTTTGGTCAGATTCGACGCGCGAAGAGGTGAATTTTCGAAAGGCAAGGGCATAGCAAGCTAGGACTTTGGCCGGCTTGAGGTTAGTAATAAATGTAAATGCTGTGTTGAGGGTTTGAAACCCCGAATTTGCACAACGTAGTGCTATGTGAGGTGACTTGCACGCCGGATAACAGGCGTGGGGTAGAGCACCGTCGGGGATTGTGACTTGGTCCATCCCGCTTAATAAAAATTACTACCTATTTGTTTGTAGTTTCGTGATATCCTTATAAAAATGGATTAAATTGTTATTATTGGGCCTTGTGCCAACTACTTGAATCCTTCAGGGATTGTTTTAATGATTTCTTACCATATTCATAAATATTAAACTCAGTCCTAGTATTTAATACTGTTTTGCAAACTCAGCCACCTTTTCTCAAAACTTGGAACTTAAGTAATATTTTTAATGAAGTTTAAGCTGAATATTTTTATACTGTTGTGTGATTTTTGGACCGAGTATGGGATCGGGATGCGCGCCGCAGTGGTTTAATAATGATATTGATATGAGGCCAAGGGCCTGTTCGATGCCACGAGATGGCTTATTATTGCGCTTGGGCCGTAAGGGGCCCCTCCCGGAGTCTGCACACCCCCAGTGAGCGCCGTCGACGTTAAATAAATGGAGCGGGCTGCACGGCCGCAGCGGGGTACTGGAGGTACCGGTTTATGTGTTGCATTGCATATTTACTTGTTATTTATTCTCCTTCTGGTGTGACTTTATTATAAATGTTTTAATGTTTACCGTATTATGCTATTGGTCCACGTTGTTGTATTTATAGCTTTACCTTGTATTTATTTAGGATTTCTGATCCTTAGACTTTATTTATATTTATTACTTTCTGAGTTGGAAGTACTCACCATAATCCATGCACCTTGTGTACAGATTCAGGTACACCACAGGGTGAGTGAGGACTCGTGTTAGCTGAGTAGCATCATCCGGGAGTATCAAGGTAGCTGCATGGCGTTTGCAGCTCTGATCTCTCCTATCTATCTTTGTTATTTTATTCGTAACTTTCCTAGTCGGAT
>NW_017679717.1:13077-15892 GCF_001879085.1 Nicotiana attenuata | reverse complement strand
TGTTTGAAGATGGAGGAAGAAGAACGATGGGAATGGGGTTTGGGTTGCGGAACGACCGACGAGAAGGGGAGGGGTCTTTGTGAATTGCGGCTGTCAGCCTTTTTCAGATGCCCCTTCTTTTTGATTTTTCAGGCGTCCTTTCTTGTGTATATGGTGTTGGGATTTGGGTAGGAAAATTGTGGTTTGGGCAGGTTTCGGCTTTAAGAATAGCCCAATTGTTTAATTTAAAACCCCTATTGCAATTAAATCCTTATTCTCTTTTCTTTTCTTTTTTCTTTAATTGAAAATTCTAGAAATTAAAAATCCTAAATTAATCTATTTTTGTAGAAATTAAAACTCTTTATTTATTTTTAACATTAAAAGAACTGATTAACTTAAAACTAAAGAAAAAATGTTAATTTTAAAGACTAAAAGATAAATATGTAAAAATGATAATTTTTGAGGATTTTCCTATGATTAAAAAAAAATGTTAAAAATGCATGAAATGCAAATAAACAAAGAAAAATTTCTAAAATTAACAAAAACTATTTTTGGACTATTTTTAGCAGTTATTTTCATGTAGGGCAAAAATCACGTGCTCACAGCTGCCCCTCTTTGCTCGGAAACACAAAGAGTTTTCGTGCAAAGATAAAGTGAGCGGATACGAGCGATTTTTGCCCGTTTGAATACTCCGTGGGAAGCATTTTTGAAAGATTTGACCGCACCCTGCTTCCAAGGTTGCCTACATATCCTTGGCTATAAAGGAATCAGGCCACGTGTAGTTCAGAGGCGAGTGAGGTAATTGAGTGTGTGAAGAGGATGAGAGTCGAGTGAGTTTTCGTCCGAGGCTCCGGTCCGCTGTCCCGTTATTACATCAAAATCAAAAATGAAAAAGACTAACTAAGTCTATCAGCTACTAATTACAAGATTGCTATCTATGAGTCTTCTGAAGCTTGATCTTGAGTCTTGGTTGGTTCTTCATGTGGACTCTGATATGAATCTTGATGCTTGTTAGCTGCAGGTGTTGGTTCAATTTTCTTCAGCTTTGGATCAAGGTAGGACAGGTGAAGCCTGTGACTTCAATCATATCTTGAGCAGTCCGCATCCTTCTCCACTTCAGCATTTTGAGTTCACTTTTTTTTTGTTCTTTTCTTTTCTTTTCTTTATTTTAGATTGAGGCTCATTCTTTGGTCATCTCGAACCCTGCGTCTCGAGGTAAAACCTACTCAGACACCAAAAACAAACAAACGAACAAAATTTTCTGCCCTAGTTTTTACTAGGAAAATTTCGTGAGTTATTTGTAACAAAAATCTAAACTATTTTTTTTTCTTTTTTTTTTTTGAGAAAATCATTCTTTTAAACAAATTGCCCCAACGTCTCTTTTTTTTAATCGAGACATCTTTTTTTTTTCTTTTTCAAATTATCCTAGGAGAAAATTCTTCAGACTAGGTTTTCTATCTTAGGAGAAAGATTCATCAGACTAAGATTTTGATCCTAGGAGAAAGTTCATCAGACTAGGTCTTTTTTTTTTTATCTTGGCATCTTAGGAGAAAAATTCATCAGACTAAGATTTTGATCCTATGAGAAAATTCATCAAACTAGGTCTTTTATCTTAGGAGAAAGATTCGTCAGATTGAGATTTTGATCATAGGAGAAAATTCATCAGACTAGGTCTTCTATCTTAGGAGAAAAATTCATCAGACTAAGATTTTGATCCTAGGAGAAAATTCATCAGACTAGGTCTTTTTTTTGTATCTTAGGAGAAAAATTTATCAGACTAAGATTTTGATCCTAGGAGAAAGTTCATCTAGGTGACTATTTTTGTTATCTTAGGAGAAAGATTCATCAGACTAAGATTTTGATCCTAGGAGAAAGATTCATCGGACTAGGTTTTCTATCTTAGGAGAACAATTCATCAGACTAAGATTGTGATCCTAGGAGAAAATTCATCAGACTAGGTTGTCTATCTTAGGAGAACAAATCATCAGACTAAGATGTCGATCCTAGGAGAAAGTTCATCAGATTAGGTTTTCTATCTTAGGAGAAAGATTCAATCGGACTAAGATGTTGATCCTAGGAGAAGATTCATCAGACTAGGTCCATTTTCATTATCTTAGGAGAAAGAGCATCGGACTAAGATTTTGATCCTAGGAGAAAGTTTGTCAGACTAGGTGACTATTTTTTGTTATCTTAGGAGAAAGATTCATCAGACTAGGTTTTCTATCTTAGGAGAACAATTCATCAGACTAAGATTGTGATCCTAGAAGAAAATTCATCAGACTAGGTTTTCTATCTTAGGAGAAAGATTCATCAGACTAAGATTTAGATCCTAGGAGAAAAGTCATCAGACTAGGTCGTCTATCTTAGGAGAAAAATTCATCAGACTAAGATTTCGATCCTAGGAGAAAGTTCATCAGACTAGGTCTTCTATCTTAGGAGAACAATTCATCGGACTAAGATTTAGATCCTAGGAGAAAATTCATCAGACTAGGTTATCTATCTTAGGAGAACAAATCATCAGACTAAGATGTCGATCCTAGGAGAAAGATTCATCAGACTAGGTTTTCTATCTTAGGAGAACAATTCATCAGACTAAGATTGTGATCTTAGGAGAAAATTCATCAGACTAGGTTGTCTATCTTAGGAGAACAAATCATCAGACTAAGATGTCGATCCTAGGAGAAAGTTCATCAGACTAGGTTTTTCAGATCAGGACCAGGCATGCAGTGTTTGTGGCCTTGGCCATGTCTATGGAGACCCTATGTCTAAAATAAATTCAACTAGGGAGTGGAGTACCCTATGTTGAAAAAAAAAACGGTACTAGTAGATTGGGGAA
>NW_017679717.1:8336-10152 GCF_001879085.1 Nicotiana attenuata | reverse complement strand
CTTTTTGTGTTTGAAGATGGAGGAAGAAGAACGATGGGAATGGGGTTTGGGTTGCGGAACGACCGACGAGAAGGGGAGGGGTCTTTGTGAATTGCGGCTGTCAGCCTTTTTCAGATGCCCCTTCTTTTTGATTTTTCAGGCGTCCTTTCTTGTGTATATGGTGTTGGGATTTGGGTAGGAAAATTGTGGTTTGGGCAGGTTTCGGCTTTAAGAATGGCCCAATTGTTTAATTTAAAACCCCTATTGCAATTAAATCCTTATTCTATTTTCTTTTCTTTTTTCATTAATTGAAAATTCTAGAAATTAAAAATCCTAAATTAATCTATTTTTGTAGAAATTAAAACTCTTTATTTATTTTTAACATTAAAAGAACTGATTAACTTAAAACTAAAGAAAAAATGTTAATTTTAAAGACTAAAAGATAAATATGTAAAAATGATAATTTTTGAGGATTTTTCCTATGAATAAAAAAAAAAGTTAAAAATGCATGAAATGCAAATAAACAAAGAAAAATTTCTAAAATTAACAAAAACTGTTTTTGGACTATTTTTAGGAGTTATTTTCATGTAGGGCAAAAATCACGTGCTCACAGCTGCCCCTCTTTGCTCGGAAACACAAAGAGTTTTCGTGCAAAGATAAAGTGAGCGGATACGAGCGATTTTTGCCCGTTTGAATACTCCGTGGGAAGCATTTTTGAAAGATTTGACCGCACCCTGCTTCCAAGGTTGCCTACATATCCTTGGCTATAAAGGAATCAGGCCACGTGTAGTTTAGAGGCGAGTGAGGTAATTGAGTGTGTGAAGAGGATGAGAGTCGAGTGAGTTTCCGTCCGAGGCTCCGGTCCGCTGTCCCGTTATTACATCAAAATCAAAAATGAAAAAGACTAACTAAGTCTATCAGCTACTAATTACAAGATTCCTATCTATTAGTCTTCTGAAGCTTGATCTTGAGTCTTGGTTGGTTCTTCATGTGGACTCTGATATGAATCTTGATGCTTGTTAGCTGCAGGTGTTGGTTCAATTTTCTTCAGCTTTGGATCAAGGTAGGACAGGTGAAGCCTGTGACTTCAATCATATCTTGAGCAGTCCGCATCCTTCTCCACTTCAGCATTTTGAGTTCACTTTTTTTTTTCTTTTCTTTTCTTTTCCTTATTTTGGATTGAGACTCATTCTTTGGTCATCTCGAACCCTGCGTCTCGAGGTAAAACCTGCTCAGACACCAAAAATAAACAAACGAACGAAATTTTCTGCCCCAGTTTTTACTACGAAAATTTCGTGAGTTATTTGTAAGAAAAATCTAAACTATTTTTTTTTCTTTTTTTTTTTAAGAAAATCATTCTTTTAAACAAATTTCCCCAACATCGCTTTTTTTTAATCGAGACATCTTTCTTTTTTCTTTTTCAAATTATCCTAGGAGAAAATTCTTCAAACTAGGTTTTCTATCTTAGGAGAAAGATTCATCAGACTAAGATTTTGATCCTAGGAGAAAGTTCATCAGACTAGGTCTTTTTTTTTTATCTTGGCATCTTAGGAGAAAAATTCATCAGACTAAGATTTTGATCCTATGAGAAAATTCATCAGACTAGGTCTTTTATCTTAGGAGAAAGATTCGTCAGATTGAGATTTTGATCGTAGGAGAAAATTCATCAGACTAGGTCTTCTATCTTAGGAGAAAAATTCATGAGACTAGGTCTTTTTTTTTGTTATCTTAGGAGAAAAATTTATCAGACTAAGATTTTGATCCTAGGAGAAAGTTCATCTAGGTGACTATTTTTGTATCTTAGGAGTAAAGATTCATCAGACTTAAGATTTTGATC
>NW_017679717.1:4984-5542 GCF_001879085.1 Nicotiana attenuata | reverse complement strand
GTCTCCTAAAATATAACCTACCCAAACTAGGAAGTGCGTCTACTAGGGGTGAAACTTTAATGATTCAAACTAGGAAATGCGTCTCCTATGAATGAACTCTTAATTCCTGAAAAACCCAGACTAGGAAGTGCGTCTCCTAGGGGTAAACTCTTAATTTAGGAAGTGCGTCTCCTAAAAAGTATAACCTGAAAATCCTAGGCTAGGAAGTGCGTCTCCTAGAGGTGGAACTTCAATGATTCAAACTGGGTAGTGCGTCTCCTAGGAATAAGCTTAAATGACCCAAAACTAGGAAGTGCATCTCCTAGGTGTGAAACTCAATTTAGGAAGTGCGTCTCCTAAAAAAAAAAAATATAACCTACCCAAACTAGGAAGTGCGTCTCCTAGGGGTGATGTGTGATCTTCTCAATAGCCTTTGCGTAAGCAGAATTGGGGCATTACACCTGAAAATTTCAAGCTTCCCAGCTTTGGTATGAACATGGCTTCCGTCCCTGTTTCAGACAAGGAAAACTTGTGAGTTTAAACATGGTGGTTGGTTTGTGGCCTTTGACTTTGCGGTCG
>NW_017679717.1:0-264 GCF_001879085.1 Nicotiana attenuata | reverse complement strand
GGGTGAAACTCAATATAGGAAGTGCGTCTCCTAAAATATAACCTACCCAAACTAGGAAGTGCGTCTCCTAGGGGTGAAACTTCAATGATTCAAACTAGGAAGTGTGTTTCCTATGAATGAACTCTTAATTCCTGAAAGACCCAGACTAGGAAGTGCGTCTCCTAGGGGTGAAATTTCAATGACTCAAGCTAGGAAGTGCGTCTCCTAGGAATAAACTTAAATGACCCAAAACTAGGAAGTGCGTCTCCTAGGGGTGAAACTCAA
>NW_017679716.1:0-15893 GCF_001879085.1 Nicotiana attenuata | reverse complement strand
GTTAGGGGATTTTTGGATGCCTTCTAGTCTAGCTTGGATCTCATTCTTTTTTTTAAATATATTTACAAAGGTGTCTTTATTCCAAGCCGTGGCTTTATTAGTGAAGTCGTTGATAGCAGTAGATATATTGAGCTGATTTGTCCAACAGTCTGTTACTAAACCCTTAAAAGTGGGATGGGATAACCACATGGTTTCTAATCGAAATATATTATTGTTTCGACTAGGTCTTTTAATAAGGTCAAGATGTATAGGGCAGTGGTCAAAGTGGGTTCTTATCAGGTGTTTTACATAAGCTTCAGGAAACATACTAATCCATTCACTATTAGCAACAAATCTGTCTAGTCCCTCCATAATAAAGGCTTTTTTATTCCTTTTCCTCTTATTTAACCAGGTATATTTAGGGCCTTTAACCCTAGGTCTATAAGATTGCAGGTATTGAGGCAATTAATAAATTTTGAGATTCTATTGTTATTGACAGGGAGGCCACCAAATTTCTCACTTGCTCTAGTGACTTCATTAAAGTCTCCTACTACTAACCAAGGTCCTTTGTACTTACATGCTACTGTTTTTAGGTTATTCCAAAGTATAATTTTTTCTTCTAGTAAATTACTAGCATAGATAACTGAGCATAACCAAGTTTTAGGAAGAGATTTTGCCTTTACCATGGCGTGGATCTCTTGGTCAGTAATATACAAAAAGCTTGTCTTGTCTACTCTGTTTGATTCCATTATTAAACATTCTCCTTTAGTCATAAAATCCAAGAACACTTTGTTCATTTCCATAGTCTGCTGTCACACGCTATAGTCAAAAGAAGGAATCATCCATCTCATTCAACATTTGGGTGACCAATTCCTTCTTATTACATTTAATGCCATTTGTCACATTTATCGCATGTTTTCATTCTCATATTTATCAATAGTCATTGAGCATTAACTTGGCATCCGTGGACTTGAACACGGTCCCGTACCATTAAAGTTATTGAACTTCAGATCTGGTATTTATTGCATTTAACTAGGATTCACCCTCTATCTATCTATTAAATTGGTTTAACAAAAAGGGCTTAAAATTTTTTGATCAAATAATTTGGCGCCGTCTGTGGGGAGTTCCTAGTTAAAAAGTATAGTTTCTTCTAGATCTAAAAAAAACAAAAACTTCCTTTTTCTTGTTTGCACAAGTTAACAATAGCAGGAAAAGGAGAGGAAAGACTGAAAGCAGTGATGGGTGTCACTGCTAACCTCCTAGGCACCATCAACGAGGAGGACATGGAAGATGAGAAGAATGTGACGCTGAGCGCCTCGCCCAAGCAAAGTAACTCACCTCCTCCTCATGGGAGTGTAACCGCTTCACAAAAGAAGGGAGCCTCCACGTCCACGATGGAAGAAGTTCCACCCGCAGTGAAAAAGTTATTGGAGGTGTGGCTGACAAGTACCCTAAGCAGTATACTCGACAAACCCGCTCAAGGGGCGAGTAGGTACACCGCACGAGTTGACACCCCAATAACCATCAACGAGAAACACACTCCTCCCCCAACAGGTAACACTCACACCGTTGTTGATGCAGTTAACGACGCCCTCGTAGCTATTCTGAAGAAAATGAAATAAATGGAGAATGAGAATAAAGCGCTCCGCGACCAAATGAGGGAACAACAAGAAAGGGTTGATAAGATACCAGGCGCCCTGAAACATCTACCAAAACGGGACGTCGGCCGGTTCGTGGAACAGCCATGCAACGAGGAGGCAGCCCCACATGCCTTACCCAAAACCTTCAAAATGCCACCATATCTGAAAATATACGACGGCACAACGGACCCTGAAGACCATATCATTTATTACGTCACGGCGGTAAAAGGCAACGACCTCTCGAAAGAGCAGGTATCGTCGGTGCTACTGAAGAAGTTCGGCGAAACCCTAACAAGGGGAGCCTTAACATGGTACTCATAATTACCAGCACGTTCCATAATGACGTTCGAGAAAATGGCCGACAAGTTCGTCACCGCCCATGCCGGGGCAAAGAAAGTAGAAGCCAGAGTGAATGACATATTCACCATCAAACAATCGCCTGGCAAAGGACTTAGGGACTTCCTCGCCCGGTTCAAGAGATTAAGAAAGAGCCTTCCAAACGTGTCAGAGGGTATGGTGGTAGCGGCCTTTCAAAACGGGTTAAACAAGAACGGGTCGAGGGCGACCAGAAAATTATTAAGCAGACTCATGAAATACCCTCCCACCACTTGGAAAGAATTCACAATGCTTACTGTGCCGAGGTGAGAGCAGATGAAGATGACCTAAATGGTCCAACCAAACGGCTAACGACAGTCCAAATGGAATCAAAGAAAGATCGTCAGAATGACAGCCGAAGAGATCACGCAGGTCCGCGCCTCAATTGGGAAAGGCACCAACCATACATCATAGCGGCCATCCCACTACCTCCCCTCCAAGCCGAAGGGGCGTCCAGGCCACAAACGGGAACTCACCGAAACGAAAGAGGTATGCCTCTACTTTTATCTGCTCACAATTTTTATATTTCTCCTTCAGAAATAGTTTACGCCCTAGAGAAGCTCGGTCCCAAGGTGAAATGGCCACAAAAGATGAAGTCAGACTCAAATTCAAAAAAGTCGAACGCCCTCTGCGAGATCTATCAGGAACGAGGCCACAAGATCGAGGATTCCATAGCCCTACGACAAGAAGTAGTGAACATGCTCCACCAAGGACATTTAAAAGAGCTGATGAGCGACCGAGGGAGAGCCAATTTCGCCCGAGGACGAGAACCACATCAAGGCCCCCCAAAGCTACCCTCCCCCGCACGCACCATCCTTATGATCATTGGCGGGGGCGACGAAGCAACAATCAACCATGTGAAGTTCACCACCACACACAAATTGAAGTGGTCGATCACCCATGAACAATATGATGACCTCGAAGACACTATCATCTTCAATAAGTCAGATACCCACGGTTTGACCTTTCCTCATTTCGATGCTCTTGTCATTACTTTACGAATTTTAGATACTGATGTAAAAAGAATCACGGTAGACGATGGGAGCGGCGCGTGTATTATCCACCCCAGAGTTCTCACAGAAATGAGACTCGAGGATAAGGTAGAACCACGCTGCATAACACTAACAGGTTTTAACAATGCAGTTGAACGAACCTCCGGAGAGATAACATTGCCCGTTCTGGCCGGCGACGTCACCCTGAAAACAACATTTCATGTCATGAACCAAGACACAACCTACAACGCCATTATAGGGCGACCTTGGATACACGCCATGAAGGCCGTCTCGTCCAGTTTATATTAGGTCGTCAAGTTCCCTAACCCATGGGGAATATTTAGCATCCGCGGTGAACAACGCATAGCTCAAGAATGAGACCGCATCGACCAAGACTGCACATACACTCAAAAATTAAGAGGGGAGGACTCAGGAGTATAGCAATTACCGAAGTCAGAGCCGGAGTCCGACGAACAAACTGATGTCGTCAAAGACCCCGACGTCGTGGAAGCCATAGGGTCAATAGTGGAAGACCTCGATCCCGTCTAGCTGGACAAAAAAGACCACAACAAAAAAGCCTACATCTGCCACAAACTCACAGAACCAAGTAAATTCCATAAATTTTTAACTGACAAAGCCGATATGTTCGCTTTCTCGCATGCAGACATGCCAGGTATCTCGAAACACATTGCAACACATAAGCTGAATGTCGATCCACTCTACCGCCGGTACGACAAATCAGAAGAAAGTTCAATGCTGCAATCAACGAGGCCGTCCGCGAAAAGGTAGAAAAATTGCTCACCAACGGTTCCATTCGAGATCCAAAGTACCCCCAATGGGTCGCCAACGTGGTCATGGTAAAAAAGAAAAATGGGAAATAGCACATGTGCGTAGACTTCACGGACCTAAACAACGCCTGCCCGAAAGACTCCTTCCCATTGCCTCACGCCGATCAGCTCATCGACGCAACAGCTAGGCACGAGTTATTAAGCTTCTTAGACGCCTACTCAGGCTACAACCAAATCCTCATAGAGGAGGAGGACCAGGAAAAGACCACATTCATCACCGACCAAGGGACGTACTGCTACAGAGTCATACCGTTCGGGTTGAAAAATGCAGGGGCGACCTATCAGAGGCTGGACACCAAGATGTTCAAAGAGCAGCTCGGTAAAATGATGAGACTATATATAGACGACATGTTGGTCAAATCAAAAAGAAAAGAGGACCACATAGACCACCTGAGAGAGGCCTTCGACATACTTAGGCGATACGACATGAAGGTGAACCCCAAAAAGTGCGATTTCGGCGTGACCTCGGGGAAATTCCTCGGCTTTTTGGTGTCGCAGAGAGGCATCAAGGTCAATCCTGACAAAATCAAGGCTATAGAGGGAATATCTGAAATTTTAACTAGCAAGAAACAGGTGCAGAAGCTGACCGAACATATAGCCGCCCTGTCAAGGTTCATCTCACGATCCTCTGACAGATGCCACAAATTCTTCAATGTACTCAAAAAGGACAATGGCCTCTAGTAGAATTCTGAATGCATCGATTCCCTAAGAGAATTAAAGACATATTTGTCCTCGCCCCCGTTACTCGCCAAGGCAGAACCTGGCAAACGTCTCTTAATCTACATGGCCATATCCGACATCGTAGTCAGCGCAGTCTTGGTCCGTGAAAACAAAGGTACGCAATATTATTACATTAGCAAAACCCTGGTCGATGCTGAAACGAGGTATCCTCACCTCGAGAAACAGGCTCTGGCATTAGTCGTAGCTTCACGAAAGCTTAGAACCTATTTTCAATGCCACCCCATCTCAGTGGTCACGACCTCCCCCTAAGAAGCATCATACATAAACCCGAGCTATCGGGTAGACTAGCCAAGTGGGCCATCGAATTAAGTGAGGACGATATAAAATATCATCCGCAAACAGCGATAAAATCGCAAGTACTCGCCGGCTTCGTCGCCGACTTCAGCGCCTAAATAATGCCTGAGGCCGAGCAGGAAGCCTCCCATACCTCCCCCAAGTTATCCGACCTATGGGTCGTGTACACCGATGGTGCCTCCAACGCGTCAGGATCTGGACTAGGACTCGTGCTCGAGGTCCCAACAGGCAAAGTCATCCGCCAGTCCATACGGTGTCCCGACATGACTAACAATAAGGACGAGTATGAGGCCGTAATTGTAGGACTGAAACTAGCTCTCAAGTGTGGATCACGGCGAGTCATCCTCCGATGTGACTCACAACTCGTCGTCAACCAAGTCACAGGGACTTTCCAAATCAAAGAACAGAGGCTACAAAAATATCAGGCAGAAATTCATAAGCTACTGCCCGAGTTCTACGAGTGCTAACTCGACCAGATACCTCGAGCACAAAACATCGAAGCAGACGGCCTCGCCAAATTAGCAGCGGCCACCACGAACATAATCAGAAAAGAAAACGTGGTCACCTTCCTCCATTCGTCAATAGACCAAATTGAGGTACGCACTATAAACTTGACTTGGGACTAGCGCAACCGTATTATGTCATATTTGCAGGACGGAGAACTCCCGACCGACAAAAAGGAAGCCAAGAACCTTCGAATGCAGGCAGCCAGATATAGCATTGTCAACCATGACTTGTACAAAAGAACGTTTGGCGGTCCCTTGGCGAAATTCCTAGGACCAAACCAAACTAGGCGTGTCCTCGAAGAAGTACACGAATGACACTGTGGAGCCTATACTGGCAATCGAGCCCTTGTTAGATGCCTCATACGGGCAGACTATTACTAGCCCACAATGAAAAAAGAAGCCGCTGACTTCGTTAGAAAGTGCGAACAATGCCAAAAATACGCTCCAATGATCTACTAGGGTGAGCACCTCCACTCGGTCACATCGTCTTGGCCGTTCATCAAATGGGGGATGGACATCGTCGGGCCCCTTCCAACAGGACGAGGTAATATACGATTTCTTTTGGTTTTAACTGACTATTTTTCCAAGTGGGTAGAAGCAGGTGCATTCGCCCAAATACGCGAACAAGAAGTTATCACATTCATATGGAGGAACATCAAATGCCGCTTCGGCATCCCCAAAGAAATCAGTTGTGATAAGGGACTTTAATTCACCGGATAAAAGACCTCTGAATTCTTCGAGAAATGGCACATCAAGAGTATACTCTCCATGCCATATCATCCCGCAGGCAACGGTCAAGCGGAGTCCTCCAACAAAACAATACTGAACATCATGAAGAAGAACCTTGAGGACGCCAAGGGACTGTGGCCGGAACTGCTACTGGAAGTGCTATGGGCATACTGATAACTAGGGATTTTGACGTGTTTTATGCTCCTTCTTGCTTACGCTTTGATTATAAATTCTTACAAAATAGTCCCAAAAGGCTCATAAGTTGTGCTTGATTGCAGTTTTGATCGACAAAGTGACGAAATGTCAAAGTTCGACTCAAAAAGGAGTGAAACCTGCTCTAGTACAAAAGACAAGGCAAACTCAGGACAAACAGGCCTAGTGCGGCCGCACTACACTTTGTGCGGTCCGCACTAGGGAGATTCAGAAAGTATATTTCAAGGCATAAAACCTAGTGTGGCCGCAGTCCATTCTGTGTGGTCCGCTCTAGGGAGATTCAGAGAACTGACAAAACAAGCTTCAAGGCAGTGCGGCCGTAGTCAATCTTGCGCATTCCGCACTGAAGGCTTCGCCGCCGCACTACCATTATGTGCGGTCGCGGAAGAGAAGATCAGAGAGTTGCAACTTGCCCAGGTTCAAGCCATCGCGGTCCGCGGTCATGTTTGTGCGGACCGCATTGGAAGCCTCCGCGACCGCGGTGCATTCTACGCGATCCGCGGA
Source organism: Nicotiana attenuata (assembly GCF_001879085.1). Classification (NCBI taxonomy): domain Eukaryota; kingdom Viridiplantae; phylum Streptophyta; class Magnoliopsida; order Solanales; family Solanaceae; genus Nicotiana; species Nicotiana attenuata. The sequence goes on along the minus strand of NW_017679716.1, from coordinate 9,072 downwards.
GCCTGAGTTCAGAGAGCCAAGACTTCAAGACCAAGAGCCTAGTGCGGCCGCAGTCCATTTTGTGCTGCCTGCACTGATCCCGCAGTGGCATTTTTGTCCAGTTTTTCCAGCTTAGTATAAATAGAACCACTTTCCATTTTTAGGGCAGTAGTTATTTTAGAACGGCAGCAGCGCTCGTGAGAAGCTATTTTGTAGCCATTTTGGGCATTTTAGCTTAACTCTAACGATAGATTTTCTGTATTTTCTTTAGTGTTTAATTAATATGTCTTTTTCTACATCTATTTCTTTGATTTTAACTTCAGGCATGAGTAGCTAAACCCATTAGCTAGGGTGTTGGATCAACCCTAGTATGGGTAATTGATGGGTGTTGTGATTTAAGGTTAGATTGATTATGGGTGTTTGTTATTTGGGTCAATTTTATGGTTTAATTTATGAATTAGTGGTTGCAAACACTAGTTTGTGCTAAGTTGACTTGGCTCTTCTTGAGAAAGAGAGCCTAAGTCTCCAAAATTGACTCAACAAGGAATTGGGATGGACTCAAGAGAATTGATAGTCCCAATTAAAGGGATAAACCTTGAGAGAGTAATTACCCGACTTGAACCCTAGTTGCTCCGGCATATATGCATACCCAATTGATCTTGAGAGAGTCAATTGGGCAAAACCACTCTTTGTACCGGAAGGTGTAGAGTGGGTAGTATTGAGTAACGGTTATAACATATTTCCCCAATCATGTCAATCGTGACTTAGATGCAATTACCCGTCAATTAGCCACCTAGGTAAAGGTCACTACCCTAGTGCCCTTTAAACTATTAGATACTACTGGTAGCAATTTACTCTTAGCTTAATCTAGTTGCATTTCCAATTAGTAGTTGATAATAGTAGAATATAAAGAAAACCCCAAAAATTATGAGAAGACCAATTAAGAACACACACGCAATCCTAAGCTAGATAGATACTCGGCTCCAATCCTAGCTCTCTGTGGATTCGATCCCGACCCAAAATCGGGTAAAAGCTATTGCGACCCTCTCTCGCTACTTTTTAGTGGTGCAGAGTTGGCAGCGATCAACTTTTTGGCGCTGTTGCCGGGGAGCTAACCATTTTGGCTATCTATTTAGTTAGTTTTGTGTGTTGTTCTTCTTTCCTTCTTTGTTACTAATTTGTGTGTGTGATTACTACAGGTACCAAAATGGCATTAAATACAAATGACCCTCTTGGAAATGTGCTTGCGGGGAGGAGGTTGAGGATATTGGAGACGATGAGGTGCCTCTTCTACCTCCCGGACGAGGACGAGGCCGCCAGGCCAATGCTAATGACAACGTTCCAGACCCTCCTCTGCCACCTCCAAGAGCGGTTCCTCGGGTGCTACCGAACCAAGGCTATGCAAGTGCTATTGTCCCTCCCAGAATTCGGGCGGGCAATTTTCAGATAACTAATGTGATGTTGACCTTACTTGAGCAGCGTGGGTATTTCACGGGCGCTGCGGATCAATATGCCTACAAACATCTAAAAGGGTTCGTGGATACATGTTGGGGTAACAAGCAGACGAATGTGTCCGAAGATTCTCTTAGGTTGAGACTTTTCCTGTTCTCACTTCGGGGAAAGGCATTAGATTGGCTGGAGAGACTCTCCAATCATTACATCACAACTTGGGATGAGTTGGCGGATAAATTTATTGCTAAATTTTTCTCACCCGGGCATATGGCGGCACTTCGAGATGAGATATCGGCTTTCAAGCAAGAATCCACGGAACCTTTGCATGAGATTTGGGAGCGGTTTAGAACAATGGTGAAAGAATGCCCAAACAACAATATGACCGAGGCGATGATTCAACAAACTTTCTATCGGGGCATCAATACTACAAATCAATGCATAGTCAATCAATTGGCTAGGGGTAATTTCATGAAGTTGACTTATGACGAAGCTTGTGAGATTCTTGATGAAATGGCAGATACATCCTCCGCATGGCAAAGTAGGGCCAATGTTCCTCAAGGTGACCCTACGGTTATTCATTTGCTTAAGGAACTACATGACCATGGACAGGCTATAGCGGAGTTGACAACTACTATGAACCAATTGGCTAAGGCACAATTGTAACAAGTCCAAAACCCTCGCCAAGTGAATGCTATGGAAAGTGTTAATATGCTTACCAACAAGAGAAGGAAAAAAAGGCAACAAAACCAAGGGAATTCCGAGCAATTTGATGATGAGTGTGATGGGTTTCAAAATGATGGCTATGATGAGCAAAATGAAGAGGTACAATATGTTAACAACTATCAAGGCAATAGAGGCAACTCTTCAAACCAACAATGGCGACCCCAAGGTAATTGGGGCAACCAATAACAAGGTGGTGGTAATTGGGACAACAACAACCAAGGCGGTAGTTGGGGGAACAAAAATCAAGGCAACCAAGGGCATTTGAATGGTAATAACAACAATTGGAACAACAATGGTCAAGGCAATTGGAACAACAATGGAAACCAAGGAAACCGGGGGCAAGGCTTTCAAAGGCCCCCAATGTACCAACAATCGAACAATCCACCCCCGTTCCCTTCTCAAGGATCTAGTTCTTCGGGTAATGATATGGGAAGAATAGAAATGATGTTCGAACAAATGATGAAGAAGAACCAAGATTCCGATGCTCAATTGGCTTCCCACAATACCCCTATCCAATTTGGAGGTGCGATTAGGCCAAATCTCTCAATCGTTGAATACTCGCCCTAAGGGTGCTCTACCAAGTGATACGGTAGTGAACCCTAAGGGTGGGAACAATCATGTGATGGCGGTTACAACAAGAAGTGGGAGAGGCGGTGATGTGCATGCCTCGAAAGATAAGCAAGTTGTGGATGATGATGTTGAGTTGTGAGAAAATGATGTACCTGTGATAGTTGAAGACGTGGTTGAGAATGAGGTGAACAATGATGTGAGGATTGACATTGATGAGGCCGAGATGGAAACCCAAGATGCCGTGAACCCGTCTAGGGAACACGTGATTGATATCCCCGAGCCGGTGGTGCCCAAAGCCAAGGCACCTTTACCTAGACTACCTCCGCCTTATCCTCAACGGTTAGCCAAGCAGAAAAGTGAAAATCAATTCAAAAAGTTCATTGACATGATGAAGAGCTTATCCATCAACGTGCCTTTGGTGGAGGCTTTGGAGCAAATTCCTGGGTATGCGAAATTCATGAAAGATTTGGTTACAAAGAAAAGATCAATGGACTGCGAAACTATCAAGATGACCCACCAAGTTAGTGCCATAGTACAATCAATGGCCTCGAAATTAGAGGATCCCGGTGCTTTCACTATCCCCTGCATTATTGGTAGTGCAGACTTTGCCAAAGCTTTATGTGATCTTGGAGCAAGCATCAATTTAATGCCCTTCTTAGTTTTCAAGACTCTAGGTATTGGGCAACCAAGGCCAACTTCCATGAGATTACAGATGGTAGATAGATCAAAGAAGCGTCCTTTGGGTATAGTTGATGATGTGCTTGTCCGGGTGGACAAATTTATCCGACCGGCAGACTTTGTGATTTTGGATTGTGAGGTGGACTATGAGGTCCCAATTATTCTAGGGAGACCTTCCCTTGCAACGGGGAAGGCATTGGTTGATGTTGAAGCGGGTGAACTAACTTTCCAGTGGGGGATGAGAAGGTCGTCTTCCATGTTTGCAAATCCATGAAGCAACCCAATAGCACCGAGGTGTGCTCATTTGTGGACATTGTCACAGCTGTGATAGTGGATGACACAAGTGCTATGATTAACGTGGAGGATCCCCTTAAGCCGTGCTATTAAATCTTGATGTCAATGATGATGCAAGCAGAGTGGAGTGTGTCAATGCATTACATGGGATGGGCTCTTATTCCTATGAGCCAAGAAAATTGTCTTTGGATCTTGAAAATCAGAAAACTCCACCAACCAAACCATCAATTGAGGAGCCACCGGTGTTGGAGTTGAAGCCACTTCCTCCACACCTCAGGTATGAATTCTTGGTAATCCAACTTTACCAGTTATTATTTCCTCTTGTCTTACTAACATGCAGGTAGATACCGCATTGGCGGTGCTCAAAAAGCGGAAAAAGGCAATTGGATGGACTCTGGCGGATATTCGAGGAATAAGCCCCGCATTTTGCATGCACAAAATTATTTTGGAGGATGATGCAAGGCCTTCCTTAGAACATCAAAGGAGGCTCAATGAGTCAATGCAAGAAGTGGTGAAGAAAGAGGTGATCAAGTGGCTAGATGCAGGTGTGGTGTATCCAATCTCCGATAGCTCATGGACTTTTCCGTTGCAATGTGTGCCGAAGAAAGGTGGGATGACTGTGGTGACTAATGACAACAATGAACTTATTCCCACTCGGACGGTTACCAGATGGCAGGTATGCATGGACTACCGGAAGCTAAACAAGGGACCTGCAGGGATCATTTCCCTTTGCCATTCCTTGACCAAATGCTTGACCGCCTTGCGGGACGAGCCTTTTATTGCTTTTTGGATGGATATTCGGGTTATAATCAAATCTTAATTGCTCCGGAGAACCAAGAGAAGACCACATTCACCTGCCCATATGGTACATTTGCTTTTTCTTGGATGCCGTTCGGGTTGTGCAATGCTCCGACGACCTTCCAGCGATGCATGATGGCTATTTTCACCGACATGGTGGAAGACATTTTGGAGGTCTTTACGGATGATTTTAGTGTGTTTGGTGATTCATTTGAAGAATGTTTGGGAAATTTGGATAGAGTCTTGGCCCGATGTGAAGACACAAATCTCGTTCTTAATTGGGAAAAATGCCACTTCATGGTTGAAGAGGGCATAGTGATGGGTCACAAAATTTCTAAGCATGGGATTGAAGTAGACAAAGCCAAGATTGAGGTGATTTCAAGTCTTCCTCCCCCTATTTCTGTCAAAGGGGCGAGAAGTTTCCTTGGGCATGCGGGGTTCTACCGGCGGTTTATCAAGGATTTTTCGAAGGTTGTAAATCCCCTTTGCAAGTGTCTAGAGAAAGATGCTAAGTTTGTGTTTGATGAGAAATGTATGGAGGCCTTTGAACTTCTAAAGCATAAGTTGACATCTACCCCGATCATTAACCGCACCCAATTGGAGCTTGCCTTTCAAGCTCATGTGCGACGCGAGTGATGTTGCGGTTGGGGCAGTTTTGGGTCAAAGAGTGAAGAAAATGTTTCATCCCGTGTACTATGCAAGCAAGACTATGAATGAAGCTCAATGGAACTACACGGTGAGGGAGAAGGAATTGTTGGCTATTGTGTTCGCCATGAAAAAATTTCGGCCATATCTTATGGGGGCCAAAGTCATAGTGCACACCGACCATGCCGCCCTTAGGTATTTGATGACCAAGAAAGATTCCAAGGCAAGGTTGATGAGATGGGTGTTACTTCTTCAAGAGTTTGATTTGGAAATAGTGGACCGGAAAGGTAGTGAAAACCAAGTTGCGGATCATTTGTCCCGCTTGGAGGAGGAAGGAAGACCGTGTGATGGCTGATCAATGATACATTCCCCGATGAGCAACTACTTTCTGTGTCAATGTGTGATATGCCATGGTTTGCGGATATTGCTAATTTCATTGTGAATGGTATCATCCCATGTGAGCTCTCTTCTAACCAAAGGAAGAAGCTCAAACAGGATAGTCTGGACTTCTATTGGGATGAGCCATACTTTTTCAAGATTTGCACGGATGGTGTGATTCGAAGGTGTGTCCCGGAGGGAGAGCAAGTGAGTATTTTGGAGGCTTGTCATTCCTCCCCCTATGGTGGCCATCATGGAGGGGAGAGGACGACTTCGAAAGTTCTGAGTTGTGGTTTTTATTGGCCAACCTTGTTCAAAGATGCAAGTGATCTAGTGAAAAGATATGATCAATGTCAACGAGAGGGCGGGATTTCCAAGAAAGATGAGATGCCTCTGAACACAATTCTTGAAGTTGATATCTTTGATGTATGGGGTATCGATTTTATGAGCCCTTTTGTTAGCTCGTGCGGGAACACTTACATTCTTATAGCGGTTGATTATGTGTAAAAATGGGTTGAGGCCGTAGCCTTGCCAAACAATGAAGCTAGGAGTGTGGTGGCATTTCTAAAGAAGAGCATTTTCACAAGGTTTGGTACACCCCGGGCAATCATTAGCGATGGAGGATCGCATTTTTGTAATAGAGCTTTGGATACCTTGCTATCCAAGTATGGTGTCAACCACAAAGTATCTACACCTTATCATCCTCAAGCAAGAGGCCAGTTGAAGTGTCTAACAGGGAGATCAAGAGTATTTTTTCCAAGACCGTCAATGCCAATAGGACCGATTGGTCTAAAAAGTTAGATGATGCTCTATGGGCTTACCGGACCACTTACAAGACCCCAATTGGTACGTCACCGTACCGGTTGGTGTTTGGGAAAGCATGTCACCTACCAGTGGAATTGGAGCATAAGGCCATGTGGGCCTTGAGGAAGCTTAATATTGAGTGGGATGTTGCGGCCAATCTTCGTGTTGAACAACTCAATAAAATTGATGAATTCCGGCTCCATGCATACTCTAGTTAGTCCTTGTATAAGGACAAGATAAAGTACCTTCATGACAAATATGCTCGTGGAAAGGAGTTCAAAGTTGGTGATTTGGTCCTCTTGTTCAATTCCCGTTACGTTGTTTCCGGGAAAGCTGAAATCAAAGTGGAGTGGACCATTTGAAGTTGTATGTGTGACCCCGTTTGGTGCTCTAGATTTGAAGAACAAAAATGGTGAAGACTTTAGAGTGAATGGGCACCGTGTCAAGCATTATCTTGGGAAGTTCGATGATAGCCATGTGGTGGCTGTTGTTCATTTCAAATGATGTGATGGTAACCCGCGTCGTGCCGCGACGCTAAATCGGGCGCATCTTGGGAGGCAACCCATGTGTTTTTCTTTTTGTTTTCATTGATTTTTCTTGGTAGTATAGGATTCATTTTTGGGCTAACTGATTGTGACGACCCAAAGGGTCATCACCTATTTTCTCATCCACTCCGTGCTTCCGAGGTCTTGAAAACCTCATTGTTACTTGCCTCGATTTGTGTGCGCAGTCCGGGCGTGTAGCCGGAAGGCTTAAATATGAATTATGTGTGAAAAATGATGAATTTTGATATTAATATGATTAAAGTTGACTTTGGTCAACATTTTGGGTAAACGGACCCGGACCCGAGATTGGACGGTCCCGGAAGGTCCGTAGAAAAATATGGGACTCAGGCATGTGCCCGGAGTCGAATTCCGATGTCTAGAGCCCGAGGAAAGAATTTTTCTGTGAAATTATTTCTCTGAAATTATTAAGGAAAAAGGAAATGAAAATTGATTAAAAGACTGTGGTATCGGGCTCGTATTATGGTTTCGACGCCCGGTACAAGTCTTAAATATGTGTTAAGCGCTTTCTGTAAAATTTGGTCAAAATCGGACGTCATTTGACGTGTTTCGGACCCAAATATCTAAAGTTTGAAGTTTATGAAGTTATAATGAAAAATGATGAATTTGGGGCTTGATTCAATGATTTTGATGTTATTTTGGCGATTTGATCGCACGGATAAGTCCATAGGATGTTTTTGAGGTTGTGTACATGTTTGGTTAGGAGCCCCGAGGGCTCGGGTGAGTTTTGGATAGGCCACGGGGTGAAATTTTGGACTTAAGGAATTGCAGGTCTGCAGGTTTCGCATTTCCCAAACATTTTTCGCAACTACCAGGATTGTTCGCATTTCCCAAACTTTCTTCGCAATTCCCAGGTTCGCATTTCCCAAACATTTTTCGCAATTCCCAAGCCTGTTCGCATTTTCCAAACTTTCTTCGCAATTCCCATGTTTGCAATTCCCATGTTCGCAATTCCCAAACCATTTTCGCAATTCCCAAGCCTGTTCGCATTTCCCAAACTTTCTTTGCAATTCCCAAACTATTTTCGCAATTCCCAAGCTTGTTCGCATTTCCCAAATTTTCTTTGCAATTCCCATTTTCGCAATTCCCAAGCCTGCTGGGTTCGCAATTGTGAACCCATGTTCGCATTTCCCACATCTGAGACCTGCAATTTTTCATACTTAGACGAATTTTAACCCTCTTTTCTTCATTCTTTCAAAACCCAAACTCCATAGGCGATTTTCCAAGAAACCTATCTTCTCCAAATCATTTGTAAGTCAATATTTACTTAACTTCTTCAATCTTTAACATCATTAGACATGTTTTCATCTTAAAATCAAGGATTTCCATGGGTGAAAATGGGGATTTTGGGTAGAACTTAGGTTTTCTTAAAATTTGGGATTTGGACCTCCATTTGAGGTCCGATTTCAAAACAAAACATAGATATGAACTCGTGGGGGAATGGGTAACCGGGTTTTGGTTCGAACCTTGGGTTTTGACCACGTGGGCCCGGGGGCGTTTTTGGAATTTTTGGGAAAAATTTGGGAAAATCAATTTTATGCATTCAAATTGATTCATATAGTGTTTATTAAAGTAATTGAACAATTTTTGATTAGATTCGAGCGAATTGGAGGTGGAACCGCAAGGTAAAGCGATAGTTGAGGATTAAGTTGATTTCAAGGCTTTGAGGTAAGTGTTTGGTTTAACCCTAGCTTGAGGGAATAGGAGTTGAGTCTTGTTGCTAATTGCAATGTGATCGAGTATGATGTATAAGCATGGTGACGAGTATCTATACATTGGTGTCTAGCATGACCGTGAGTCCTTATAATGTGATTATCATGACTTGGTTGTGAACTCCGTGTTTATTGGAGGATTTCTATATGTTGTGAATAACATGTGAACGGTGATATGGTCATTTGATCCTAGGAGCATTGGCTCGAATTATGATACGAATATTGAAAGTATATGAAATGACTTGAATCTGTGGAGCGTTGGATCAAGATGGTAGAGTGGATTATAAGATAAGAAAAGTAAGAAAGAGAAAGCGTTGTTGATTATTCCCTTGCCGGGACGTTTGGTTGAACTTGTTGGTTTCTTTCCCTTGCCGGGATTTTTGTCAAATATTTGCTTATTTTTTTTATGCCTCTTAATCGTGACTGTTGTTTGGGGAGTCAGACTGTTAAATGATGTGGATCGGGTTGAGCGCCGC
>NW_017679715.1:8548-15896 GCF_001879085.1 Nicotiana attenuata | reverse complement strand
AAACCTGTTGGAATTAAGATCTCTAATTGTTTTAGATGTCAATTTGTTAGTTTAACTTCTGTTTATTTTGATTAGGTTAATTCTGTTTTTCTTATTAGAATTATAGGTGTTCATTAATTAATTTTTGATATAGCTGATCCATAGCTAAGTTTGGGGAACTGTTGGGTATGGGTAGTAACTCCTAGACGTTTTAAGGGTAGTATGGGTAATGGAAAAGGGTATATTAATCTGATTTGGTAATTGTGGAATTGAGGTAGGGGTAGAATGGGGATTATAAGGGGTATAGAATCTTCTAGAATAGACTCTAGTGTAGATTTTAGATAAATAGGTGCACTTACTTGTATAACAAGTCAGAAAATAAAGGGTAAGAATAGAATTGAAATAGGGACTAAGGGGTAAAAATAAAAATCTGGAGTTGCACCCTAAGTTTACCTATAAATAGGCATTCTTTTGCCTTGTGCATCAGGTTTTTTTTTTAGGGGGGGGGGGGAGCCATCTAAAATTCCCCAAAAGCATGCTACAAGTTTTGGAGCCTCCAGAATTCCCCAACAGTGTGTTCTTCAATTTTCAGATCTAGGATTTGAAATTCAAACTTTAAAAAAAACAAAAACAATAGAAAATCTCCAAAAATCAAAAAAAAAAACTGTCACATTGATCATTTTTCAGACTTTAGCTCTTAACTCAACTGTTAGTTCGTCTGGAATCAGAATTAGATCAGTTTACTCTGTTTCTGTTCTGTGCTCAAGTTCAAAAGGTGCTTGCAAGTAACTTGGGGTGCATTTGCAATTTGTTATTGGTGTTTCTCAGTGTTGATTGGTTTTTTTGGAGTTTCTGGGCTCAACTTCAAGTATATGTGGTCTATTCACGTCACCTATAGCTGATTTCCTGGTTTTATTTTGCTGTGAACTCCTCCTGGATCATTGATCTCATTTTTCTGGGCTGTTGACTTATTTTCTGAGCTGTGCCAAGCATCAGTGAACTGCTGCTGCTGTGTTTATTGTTTGCTGACCTATCCTATTTCTCCTTGTATTTCTAAATCAGGTACACATTCGCTCTTGTTTCACTGTAGATCGCCTGCTGGAAATGAAATGAAACTGAAGTTTAAGCCATGGATCCATTGTTTAGTATTTCTGTTATGTTTGAATGATTTTGTGCGATCTGGTTGGTCGTCCAGTGTAATTAACAGTGGACTGTACTAGGACTTTAAAACGATTTGGACTGTGTTGATTTCCAATTTGTAGTAATCTTAAGGTGGCTATCAACACCAGACATGACAAGTAGTTTATTGAGATTCGATTAGCATTGTTAGTATGCATAGTACTGGACTGGTTGAACTGTATTAATGTAATTTGTATTACTTAGTTTTAAATTTAGTATAGTTATACTCGTTTAGCCTAGCAAGTTTATATGTAAAATTCAAAACCATGCGTAGTTCAAGTTTGCAATTGAGTTGAAGCTGATGATTGGTCATGTTGAGTAGTTCTAAGCAAATGTTTAATGTAAAGGTTGACAATTCTAGGTCAGTAGCGAAATTAATAGGTCACGCCAGTTTTAGTTATCTTTTCTTCAGTTGGTTCTTAATTTAAGTGTTAATCAGGGGTGAAATGGCTGTGCATGGTGATTTTGTGAATTCCAGTTTTGTTCCACCATCAGTATGTACCGAACTAAGCCTTGTTGCTGGGCTCGTTCAGCCCGATGGCATGAAGCCCTGACAACCACTGGTTGTCTGCCTTCTGGCCCTCATCTGGGCCTGAAGCCCAATTTAGTTGCACTCTCGCGTATTGGGCTGTTTTGGGACTAGTAAGCTGAAAATCAGAGACCTAGGACTTAAGCCTCTTAATGAACTAATTGGTTGATAGATAATTAAGGCTTTTTCTTTTATTTTAGAAACAAATCAAGTGAAAATTGTAGTTTGCTCTAGTTTGGCCTTTAATCAACACGATGAGACGAGCCTCGCCAAATAAAAATATAAATTGCGGGGTCCTCAATGATTGTTATATAAAATACTTAGAATTCGGGCGGACCGTTTAGCGAATTTCACGGTCTTCCCCAAAGATAATAAACGCGTAGTTGCTTTAGGCGCGTATTCTAATAATATTACCTTCCTAAAAGTGGGTGCACATTTATGTGACCCAAATCCAAATCTCAACGAAGTCGAAATGTGTTAACAATCACGGGTGCACTGGTGCGACGTTCGAGATGCATTTTTACGACGTTGCAATTCTTATTAAAATAAATAATAATAAAAGCGGTTTACTAATGAAAGCATAGGAGTTTGGACATGTTTCGAAATCAGATAAAATCAAACACAACAGTTGAGCGACCGTGCTAAAACCACGGAACCCGGGAATGCCTAACACCTTCTCCCGGGTTAACAGAATTCCTTACTCGGATTTCTGGTTCGCAGACTATTATACAGAGTCATTCTTTTCCTCGGTTCGGGATTCAACCGGTGACTTGGGACACCATTAATCTCCCAGGTGGCGACTCTGAAATCTTAATAATAAATCCCGTTCCGATTGTCCTTTAAATGGAAAAACTCCTTTACACCCTCACAGGTGTAGTAAAAAGGAGGTGTGACAATAGTTTTGTGCAATATTAAATTTTAATTTATATTTTATTTTTGCCCAGTGCAGCTATGTTTCAGCTCGTTTTTCTAAAGTTACATATGAACTAAATAACTTTAGCTTGATTAAACTACAAGACAAATACTTTAGCATATGTAAAAACTCAGCTTGTTTAGCAAATAAATCAAAAATTTCCTCATATTATGCAGTGGAAAACTTCAGCATGTTTGAATTTGTCGGATTAGAATTTTAGAATTCAACGTGAAACAGATTTAGAATGCAAATTCAGCATATTAATGAAGAGTTCATGTTTCATCCGTAAAACAACATCAATCAATCAATCAGAAAACATATATCATGAAATCAATCAGTTTCAAAAACTATTTTGAATTCTGAAGATGAATTTGAATACTTATAATATACTTTGTAATTTTGAATTTGGAATTTGGAATTTGGAATTTGAATCTAGTTTGCGAGAGGCGATCTGAGGAGAGACGGAGGAGAACCGTAAATTGATTTATGCGTGATGCATCTTTTATATGTTTTGGAAGGGGTATAATGGTCATATTATTACGGTTTTTTGTTAGTTGGCTACGAATCAATGTTTTANTTAAAAGGTGGCATAAATATAAGGTATGACTGCAAATCCCCCTTATATATTGAGAATATTACAATTGCGAAAAAGTTCGTTCAGGGTCTGTTTGGAAAGCCACCAGGTAATTGAAATTGGTGTAATTACTAGGGTAGTAATTACACAGCATGGTAATTACATAACCTAGTAATTACGACGACTTGTTTGTTTGTCATAGTGAATTACAGTGTAATTACAAATTTACTGTTTGGTTGCACAAGTGTAATTACACAGTTAGATTAAATTTTAAATGAAATAATTATCAAAACTTAAAAGTTAATATAATAAATATGCCTTTAAATTTTTATAAGTATAAATGATATAATTTTTGGTATTTAAGATATATTTTTTTTGAGAATATCATTAATTAGTAATCATATATTTATAATTAATATTGTAAAAATAATTTTTATATATTTTCAAAATTAATAATATTTAGTATAGATACATACAAAAACTAAAAGCATACGTTTTGTAAGAACATCATGAAATTCATGTTTGATAAAATAAATTAATATTTAAAAATATAATGTCATAACATTATTCAAATGTTTGACAAAACTAATCTATCACTTCTAACTAAAAAAATAAATAACATGCAATGTGAGCCAATACTACAACAAGTAAATTGGAACCATGAATACACAATTTTAAAATCCAAAAAAAAAGTTAATTTAACATATGTCAAATTCCAACATAAAATAAGTAGTAAGGTCCACTACAACTTAAGATTAGGAAACATAATAAGTCTATAACCACATTCAACAATAAAATTTCACTTTAATTGCATCACTCATTATATGCCAAGTTTGTTAATAACACATTATTTCTAATATTAGGAGGTGTAGTTTCAAAAAATAGAATAATAAAATAAATAAAAAATAAAATATAAGCAATTACATGGAATCACAAAAAGTAAAGGTAGAAAAATAAAAGATAAATAATGTAAAAAAAATATATTGTAAAATTTCAAAAGAAATTAAAAAGTAAAAATAAAATTAAAAAAATTAAAAAATAGAAATAAAATGTAATAAAGAAATAAATATAAATAAAAACAAAAAGGAAAGAAACTAAAGGGCAACCTTGTAGTTACACATTGTAATTACCACTAATTTTCACCTCCCCTTTGATAATTGGAAAGTATAATTACACCCCTTCAATTACACTCAATTCCATGCTGACCAAGTAATTACTTGGCCAAACAAACATTCCAAGCATAGTCCGATTTCGTGAGATGGGCGGTAGACAAAATATCCTTGTCAATCTTCGCTTTTATCTCGATTTGAGAATCCTACGTCGCGAAAAAGTTTCTTAAAAAGTAAGCATAGTACGGTTTCATGAGATGGGTGGTAGACAAAAGTGTTTCGGTCAAATCTCACTCTTATCTCGGTTTGAGAATCTTACGCGACAAAACACGAAAATTTTATTTTGTGTCTCAAACAACTGACACTAGTTGTATGAGTCATTTTTCTTGTCTTATAATTTTGTGGACCCAGATTTTTGTGTACCCAAAAGTGTAAGATTGAGATCCACAAATTTGTGAGACAAAAAGAAACCTCACACAACTAACGTAAATTGTGTGAGACATACAATAAAACTTCTCGACAAAAGAGTTCCTTTAGCAATAAGCATAGTACGGTTTCGAGTGTCAAACCTCATTCTTAGTTTAATTTGAGAATTTTATTCGACGAAACAAACTCTTCTATCATATGTATTGCCTCTTCTCTGGGAACCCCTAATTGGTCTATTATATATTCGTGGATTCTCTATGTACGCTTGTCGGAATTGATTCTCCACAAGAACTAAAAGTGCTAGAAAGAAGACGCTTATAAGCAAAATAAGAAAAGAAAGAAAATGCATTCGCACATAATAGTTATACCAAACCAATAATAACATGATAAGTACCTTGAACATAATTAATTAATGTGAATTTTTATCTCAATTTATTACTTAATCGTGATAATCTGATATGCATGGTATGATATAAACGCCAGTGTGAAAATTTTATAAGCGTCTCTTGATTTTCAGTTCAAAATTGAACTGAAAATAGATAGTTATTGTGATGCTTTATGAAAGTGTCTCTTGATTTTCAGTTCAAAATTGATTGTCCATCGTTCTTTTCACCTAAAGTCAGAAGCCAAAAAGCTAATTTAATGTAATTTTCAGCACAAAATTGGGAAAATGAAATTACGTCTCAAGTCAAAATTGTGAATCAATTCTAATAGAATCAGATTCAGAAATAGGAATAATTGATAGAAAAATCGGGTTACTGATAATCAAGCAGAAATAGGAATAATTGATAGAAAAAATAGTTGAATAGGAGGCAAAGTAAATCAATATATTTCAATAGTATTCCGTGTGTTTACAAATGTTCAGTCTTCACCTTTTTATAGCTATCTCTAAGTAATACATATTACATACATATTACATAACGTTTTCCGTAATTAATGCCTATTAATTATCAATAATACGTATCTATACTCTTTTTGCTATTTAGGTTCACTCTTCTGATGCGATTCCTGAATATTAAGAGGTTCGAGCACCTATCCATTCTGATTTCCTTAAATCTCTGCCCGTGCCTGTTGAAGCTCGTGCCTCTTCAACTATCTTTGTCACATGTCGCTCTTTGACCAGTCTACGTGTCATGACATATCACCTTACAATTAATTCTATATATGGACTTAATTTTTCCCAATACAGATAGTCCCCCCACTTGCCATTTATTCATCAATAGAATATTTGGGAAGTGGATCTCTTTAAAGCGGGAATATTTGCTGCCATTAATTCTTCTCTGGAACTGACGCTTCATATGTCACTTCCATTTAATGTTCATGACATGTGGCATCTCCCAATTAGTTCTGCAACTTTTCAGCGCCTTTTAGGGCCTTTTACGACTTCATCCATTACGAAACGACGGCTTCCATCGTTGCACCTTTTCCTTTGATGGTTGCTTCTGAGTATAAATATAACTTTTCATCTTTGTCTTTCTCATAAAAGGTTTAGAATATTCAGTTTTTGTTTTCTTCTTCCTCGTACTACTATGTTGATAATAGGTGAATTTGACTATAATCACACCTTAAATAATCACCTTCTTGTGTAGTTTTAATGCTAAAAGTGATAACAAAATGCTCTTATTAGTGCTTTTCATGATTTGCAGGTGATATATGTATAAGGAATGCTAAGGAGCAGTTTTGGAGTCAAAAAATGAAGAAAAAGATGCCAACTGTGAAATTCCCCAAATATACCACGCAAAACAGGCCTGAAGATTCAGAGAACTGGTTTGACCGCGGTTCCACCGCGACCGCGGTAGAACCGCGGTGGAAGATAGTTGCGGATAAAATAGGATTCAGAGAAGGCTTTTGGCCGCGGTTTGACCGCGACCGCGGCAGAACCGCGGCGGAAGCAGAAAACTTCAGGAACTAAAGTGTAAAACACGGGATTTTTAGACCTAAACCCTATTTAAAACATTAGACTTCGCCCAAGAGAGGCATGTATTGATTTTTAAGGTTTTTTAGCAAGGAAAAACATTGTGAGAGAATACTCAAAACATCTTTCTTCTTTACTTTTGATTTTTATGATGAATTCAATCTTAGTTTATTTTCCCATAGCCATAAGTAGCTAAATTCCTTGTCTAAGGTTTTGATGGAACCTATTGGGTGATGAACTTCTTGTTTATGTGAGTACAAATTGCTAGTTTAATCTCTATTTGTTCAACTTCGTGTTTGTTGTAGTTAATTGACAGGATCCTCAATTAGCTGTGCCTATTTAGTGTGCATAACTTGGAAAAGAGTGCATATTTAGGGTATTGTTGAACAACACCACTCCTAGTTTATTAGAGGAATCTATAATTGCGTGTTTAAAGGCGGGATTAGGGATAACGAAGCCTTGGGTGTAATCTAAAGTGAATCGTGCTAAATAAAGTAAGCTAGTGTACCTCGGGAGAGTGCAATAGTAAATTACTGTGATTACTCGGGAGAGATTTGCGGTAAGATTAGCGTTCATGATTGATAGAGAGGTGTTGGTAAAGTTGTATGAGCATAAACAGAAGGGATTCCATCAATAGGGGAAATCATTGCCTTAGCTTTTCCTCATAATTGTTTACAACCTCATTAGTTTAGTTTACAGCTATTTAGTTACTTGCAAGCTAGTC
>NW_017679715.1:6181-6770 GCF_001879085.1 Nicotiana attenuata | reverse complement strand
TGCAGCAGGTTATTGGATCCAACGCTAAGATAAATGAAAGGGTGGATGCACATGATGCAGCTATCAAAAATATTGAGGTACAAGTGGGTCAGATTTCAATGTCACTTAACAATCATCCTCAAGGGACATTACCTGCAGATACCCAAATCAATCCAAAATATCAGGGCCCAAAGCAGCTGATGGCGGTGAGTCTCCGAATGGCAGGGATCTAGATGTTGAGCAAGAGAGAGCTCGAGGAAACATACAGGCTGAGACACTCATTCCAGTGCCCATTGAGCTGGATGAATCTACGGGATTGACAGAGATAACAGTCCAGCCCGCACCTGAAGAAAAGAATATGCAACAAGAGACTGAGACAGTAGCTGAGCCAGCAGTTGAAATAGTAGCTGAGAAAGAGAAATCTCAAGTGATTGGGAAGAAAAGACCTCCTGCACCATTTCCACAAAAGGTTTGGCCCAAAACGACTACAAAACGGAAAGGGAAGGACGACGTATAAAAACGTTAAACGTTTCGGTAGGATAGCGTTAAAACCAAAAACTAACCTACGGTAAACGTAAACTTACCTACTTAGTATTAGTAAGACGTCTAA
>NW_017679715.1:0-2619 GCF_001879085.1 Nicotiana attenuata | reverse complement strand
GAACCTCACTGCTCGCGGTTCTACCGCGACCGCGGCAGATCCAGACGCGGCCAGGTAAGTGTATTTTTTACTTTTTTTCTTTTTTTTTCTAACACCTTTAACCTCCAAAACCCCCCCCCCCCTTCCCATTCCCACACCAATTATTTCCGCCCCACCCCTCATCCCACTCCTTTTCTCTCTCTCTTCACCAAAAACTCTCTTCTCTTCTTCTCCTTCACTCCCCAACCTCCATTAACACACCTCCATTTTCTCTCTCTCTTCAACTCAAGTAAGTTCTTCTTCTCTCTCTCTATTTCTTTCTCTTCTAAGTAGTGTAATTTGTTAAATTACTAGTTTAACTTAAACCCTAGTTAGGATTAGTGTAGTAATTTGAATTTTTTTGCTTTCTTTTATGTTTGCCATTGTTGTAGTTGTTGTAGTTGATGTTTATGAGGTTGTTTGGTGCCAAATTAATTGGGTCTCCATTATTAAATAATTGTGAAGTTGTTGGTAGTTTGGAGGCCTAAACTAGATTTTTGTGGTGTAGTATGGTATTGGGTCATGTGTTGGCCGAAAATTTTGGTACTATGTTGTATATTTTTGCGGTGTTTTAAGCCCAACCTAGGTTTGGGATGTTGTAATTGATGGTTGTTGATATGTAGTTGATTGGTGGTATGGTGGTAGTTGTTATATGGTGGTGTTGTATCTCATGTGTAACATTGAAAGGAGTAAGTGTGGGGTGTATTATGCCGGAAGTGGTAAGAAAATTACGGGGCTATTGTGGAGGTTGTTATGACTGAATTAAGGGGAAATATTTGGTGTCATCGGGTGGCGAAGTCTGAGTAACCATCTGATTGGCACTAGTTAGGGCATATGTTGATGGTCAGGTCATATGGCTCCCAAAAGGCAAGGCGAGCTGGAGGCACATCCCAGCGACTTGCTTATGATGAGTCCAGATTCCAATCGGAACTGGCGGAGAACGACTTCAACGCCAAGGCTACAAAGACCTTTATCCATGAGATCCCGATTGATCGGGTAGCCCTCCGAGCCGAAAAGGTGGAGATGTATGAAGAAATACGGAGGCGGGAGATGGAATTCCTATTTAACGACCCTGCACCAGTTAACAAGATGCTGGTTCGAGAATTTTACGCCAACTGCCCATTGAACTTGGGTAGGGAGGTGATTGTTCGGGGTACGCTAGTCAATGCTCAAGTTCCAATAATTCGCCGGGTGTTGCGGCTGCTTCCGTTCACCGGTGACGTCGACTATTACCATGACAGACCAAGGGTGACATGGGAGGTCATGACGGATGTACTTTGCACAGGGGGGCAGCCCATTTGGTTACGTGACCAAATAACCCTCAACTCTAACTCTTTCACCCACTTAGCCAAGTGTTGGTTGACTGTTATCTGCAGCAGGCTCCTGCCATCCAGCAATACAACGGACGTGAACTTCAATCGGGCACTATTGACTTGGTGCTTTGTGACAGGGAAGGATTTTGATGCGGCCCGGATAATTGGTGATGAAATGGTCTTACGGGGACCGCTGCTGACAAAGGGATTCTATTTCCCTTCCTTGGTAACCACATTGTGCTTGATGAGAAACACCCCCACCAATCCTGCCGATGGAGATTTGCCTCCCAAAGCAGCATTCAAAGCTTCTAGCATCAGAGTGGGCAGGGGTATACGCACCACAATTGAGATAGATGATGAGGAGGATGATCCGGTTCCTTTTGCACCATCCAGGAGGTCTGTTGACAGTGCCGGGCCCTCTCGGCGCCCCCATTCTGGAGCAGGCCTATCACGCTCACAGTCCTCCCGGCCTATGCTGCGCTCCTTGGAGGAAGAGGTCGCGGATCTCCGCACCTCGGTGGATGGCCTACACACGCGGATGGACGCCATGTCACAGAGGCAGGCTAGATCTGAGAGCCGGTTTATGGCCTGGTTGCGTGCATTGGGGAGAGCTTGCCATGTAGACCCCAGCACCGTCTCCGACTCTGATTGAGTCTCAGGGAAGTCTTCTAACCCTTCTGCTCTTTACTTTCTTGATATGACATGGGGACATGCCATGATTTTAAGTGTGGGGTGGGAGACTTGCTCTAACTGTGTATTGTAATGTATATAGATGTTGTTGTGTTGTAGCATTAGAGTGATGTGTTGTATATATGTGAGTGTGTTATATTAGCAGTAGCTGACTTGGCCCAACGACGGACACTTGTTGACGGGTCTCTTGAGGGTCAAAGTCAGATATAAAAAAAAAAAACTTGTAGAGGACTCTTCCTGATGACGGATTAGGTGGACAGTACTCTTGAGGGAAGTAGTCCATGTAGAATTTTTTTTATTTTATTTTCTTCTTTTAGGTAGTGTAGTACCTCCTCCTTGGTTTTTCTTTTGACCACGGTTCTTTTCCAAGGGTTTTTCTTGAACCGGGTTAGGTAGATTTTTTCTTTTGTAGTTTTAGGATTAGATGGGTGAAGGTCAGAATGTAACCCCAAATGTGCACACTTGCAAAGAAAAGAACTTGAGAGTGGACGTCTAAGCTTTTTTGTGGACTCGTAATATATGCCTTAATTTTGCACATATTGTCTTGCTCGAACACTCGTATGATTGTGTTGATGAACTGATTCGGAATGAGTTACAC
>NW_017679714.1:0-15900 GCF_001879085.1 Nicotiana attenuata | reverse complement strand
GACCCTATGTTGAAAAATCATCAACTAGGGAGTCGAGACCCTATGTTGGAAAAGCGACCAGTGGAGACCCTATGTGTAAAATCATCAACTAGGGAGTGGAGACCCTATGTTGGAAAAGCGACTAGAGAGTGGAGACCCTATGTCTAAAAATTATCAACTAGGGAGTGAAGACCCTATGTTGGAAAATGCACATAGGGATTGGAGACCCTATACTACCATGATTTTGAATTTTCTTTCTTTTCATTTAATTTTTTTTATTGAGAGAATGAGTAAAATGCAGGAAAGAATTTGGTGGAGACTTCCATTTTGGAGTGATTATTGCTGCAGAAAGTCTCTGCGCAGTTTTCTTTCGTTACACCTGCTTCTTGCAAGGTTGCTTTGAATTACACCTGTTTCCTATTTTTCAAACAAAGAACAATTTGTCAATTTGAAACAGTGGTTGGTTTTGTGGCCTTGAGTGTTTCAGTCAATTGATCTCGGCCCGACTTCTTTGATGAAGATCTCAACTACAACTGCTTGTTCCCTGAGGATCGATTTCATTTCTGTCCTTGGAGAATCTTGGATTTTCCAGAACTTTACCATGATGGTTAATCACGTGGGACTTAACCTTTTTCAACTTTATTTCGCCTTCGTAGGCCTTTCATTTTGATTTCCTTTCTTTTAGGAGTTTTTGATTTCAAAGCATCGGCCATCATGGCCAGTCGAAGTCGACTCGATGCACCTGCCGAGGCCGGGTGCCTTCTTGAATATTGGCTCGTGTCGAACAAATGCCCTGTAAATCAATCTTTCCATCCCTTCTTTGTCTTAGTTTCGGAATAAAATTAAACTGAAAGGGATTCAAAGAAAAACAAGCAATAGAATGGATAAATGAATTTGGATGAGAGGTATCCCTTTCGGGGAAAAGAAAGAAGGACTTATCTGGAGTGCATCCGGACTTCAATGAACATGACATGCCTCTTGGACTGGATGCCTGATCTGTGTAAACCGTCCAACTCTCAGAAATTCATCACAACCTGTGCCTTCAAACCGAGAAACCTGTCCAGGATTCTGTTGATGCCGATAGTTGTGAGGATCCTCTTCTCGATCAGTGGCGCCCTTTGCAAGTTTTCACCAGCTGACCTCTCTAATTTCTCTTCTCACCGTCACCTTATAGTGCTCTTTGCGAGTTTTCAATAACAAGACTCTCTCATTTTTAATTTCTCTGCTTACCATCGCCTTATGGTGCCCGTGAGGGTTTTCACCAATAAGACTCTCTCATTTTATTTCTTCACATTTGGTGCAACAGATCCAAGTAACTGTATCTTCCAATTTTAACCTGTTTGCCGATCGATCAGAAGGACTTGAACAGGGTTTTGGGGTAAAAAGGATTTGGATTGAGTTGCAACTATGGAACCTTTTGGGCGAAACCGTTGCCGAACCATTATAACTTCTGCCCCAGTTTCAACTTTGGGGTAATGTGGATTTTTGTTTTTGTGTGACTGAACCCCAGAGAGAGGTTGCCTACTTATCCCTTGGGAATCAAGTCGAACGTAGTTTAAGGAACTTTGTTTTTGATTTATTTTGTTTTGTTTTCTTTTCTCTCTCTTTTTCCTTTTTTTCCCTTTATCTTTTTGCTTTTTTTTTTCAATAACACTTTTGGGTTCCAAAGAGGGTAATCAAAGAAAGGGAACCGGCTCAAAGATTTTGCAAGGGTTGGTAGTGTTTGGGTAGCGAGAATGAAAGCCTTCGTCATTCCAGTTGGAGCATGTTAAAGTTGTGTGAAGGGTCAAATATAATACCTTTTGACTACATCTGCATTGACGGTTGTCTCGGGATCATTCCCTTCGATGTCTCCCAAATACAGTGCTACCCTTGGCAACACTCTTCTTACAATGTAAGGACCTTTCCAATTTGGAGCGAATATTCCTTTTTTCTTCTTCATGATGCGGGAGAATACGTCTCAGAACGAGTTACCCTTTCTAGGCTGCACTTTCTTGTTGTAGGCACGGGCCATTGTTTGTTGGTACACGTGGCAAACTACTGCCATTCGCTTTTCATCAATCATAGTTAATTGTTCCAACCGGGTTTTGACCGATTCATCATCCTCGATCTCAGCTTCAACAATGATTCGAAGAGAGGGAATCTCAACTTCTGCAAGTATTACGGCTTAAGTGCCATAAACCAATAAATAGGGCGTGGCCCCAACTGACGTGCGCACGGTTGTGCGATATCCCAATAATGCAAAAGGTAGATTTTCATGCCACTGTTTAGAACTTTGAATATTTTTTTTGAGGATCTTCTTGATGTTCTTGTTTGTAGCTTCAACGGCGCCATTAGCTTTGGGCCGATTAAGGGTAGAGTTACAATGCGTAATTTTAAACTGTTTTCATACCTTCCTCATCAAGTGGCTGTTCAAATTTGCAACATTGTCTCATGATAGTTTTAGGAATACCAAAACGACATATAATGTTGGAATGCACGA
Organism: Nicotiana attenuata; assembly: GCF_001879085.1. NCBI lineage: Eukaryota > Viridiplantae > Streptophyta > Magnoliopsida > Solanales > Solanaceae > Nicotiana > Nicotiana attenuata. The sequence goes on along the minus strand of NW_017679714.1, from coordinate 13,439 downwards.
AATCCACCACCGCTTTCTTGGTGATGACTTTAAAAGTGACTGCTTCAACCCATTTTGTGAAATAATCAATGTCGACCAAGATCAATCTGTGCCCGTTTGAAGCTTTCGGCTCGATTGGCCCAATGACATCCATACCCCATGAAACGAATGGCAAGGGGCTGACATAGGATGCAACTCTGAAGGCGGTGCATGAATCACGTTACCGTGTATCTGACACTGATGGCACTTCCGGACAAAACTGAAACAATCCTTTTCCATGGTCATCCAGTAATAACCTGCCCGAAGGATTTTCTTTGTAAGGACATATCCATTAATGTAGGGCCCACATACTCCCGAATGCACTTCGTTCATGATCTTTTCAGGTTGTTGGTCATCTAAGCACCTCAAAAGATTCAAATCTTGAGTTCTTTTGTACACGACTTCTCTGCTCAAGAAGAAACCGCTCGCAAGCCTTCTAATGGTTCTCTTTTGGTCTCCACTGACCCGCTCGGGATATTCTTTTGTTTTCAAAAACCTTTTGATGTCATGATACCATGGCTGAACATCTGGTTCTATTTCAATTGCATTATAATAAACATGCCTTTCTCGAATTTAGATTTCCAGCGGGACAATATGGACATTGCCCAGATGCGGCAACATTAAGGCAAAAGTAGTTAGTGCATCGGCTAACTCATTGTGGAATCGAGGAATATACCTAAACTCGATGAACTTGAACCGTTTGCTAAGATCTTCCACGTGTTGCCTGTATGGGATAAGCTTGATGTCTCGAGTTTCCCATTCACCTTGAGCTTGCCGAATAATCAAGTCAGAATCTCCCATGATTAATAATTCTTCCACATCCATGTCAATTGCCATATTCATACCCATAATGCTTGCTTCATATTCAGTGGTGTTGTTTGTACAGAATAACCAAAGTCGGGCTAAGGCCAGATAGTGCTGACCAGTGGGAAAAATCAAAATTGCCCCAATCCCGACACCGTTTGTATTTACAACTCCATGAAAGAACATTTTCCAAGTATTGATGTCTTCTGGAATTACTTCAACTGAATTTACTTCCTCGTCTGGAAAGTATGTACTTAGGGGTTGGTATTCATCATCAATCGGGTTCTCAGCTAGGTGATCCACCAAGGCTTGGGCTTTCATCGCCGTGCGGGTGACATAGACTATGTCAAATTCAGTGAGCAGGATTTGCCATTTTGCTAACCTTCCCGTGGGAATTGGCTTTTGGAATGTGTACTTTAGAGGATCCATTCTAGTTATGAGATATGTGGTGTAGGCCAACAGATAATGTCTGAGCTTCTAGGCGACCCAAGTTAGGGCGCAGCAAGTTCTTTCTAAAAAAGTATACTTGGCTTCATAACTAGTGAACTTCTTGCTCAAATAGTATATGGCTTGCTCTCTCTTCCCGGTCACATCATGTTGCCCCAGGACATAGCCGAAAGAATTTTCCAAGACTGTAAGGTACAAGAACAAAGGTCTCCCTTGCTCGGGTGGGACCAACACTGGCGGATTCGACAGATATTCTTTGATTTTGTCGAAAGCTTCTTGACACTCATCTATCCATCTGATTGCCGCATCTTTCTTCAACAGCTTAAATATGGGCTCACACGTGGTAGTCAGTTGAGCGATGAACCTGCTGATGTAGTTCAGTCTTCCTAGCAGACTCATGACCTCTTTCTTGGTTCTTGGAGGTGGCAAATCCCGAATAGACTTTATCTTTGTTGGATCTAACTCGATACCCCTCCAGCTGACTATAAACCCTAGAAGTTTCCCAGATGGAACTCCGAATGCACATTTAGCTGGATTCAATTTCAAGTCAATACTTGCGCGTACGCTTAAAGAACTTTCTCAAATCCGGCACATGGTCTTCCTGCGTTCTGGATTTTATGCTCACATCATCCACATACACCTCAATTTCCTGGTGCATCATGTCATGGAAGATGGCACTCATAGCTCTCATGTAAGTTGCCCCGGCGTTCTTTAAACCAAATGGCATGACCCTATAACAATAAATGCCCCAAGGTGTGGTGAAAGCCGTCTTTTCTGCGTCTTCTTCATCCGTCAGAACCTAGTGATACCCAGCACAACAATCCACGAAAGACTGCATCTCATGTTTGGCACAGTTGTCAACAAGAATATGGATGTTTGGAAATGGAAAGTTGTCCTTGGGTCTTGCTTTGTTCAAATCCCGATAATCAACAGACACTCGGGTTTTCCCGTCTTTCTTTGGCACTAGGACCACATTAGCGAGCCATGTGGTGTATCAGACCACTCGGATCACACCAGCTTTTAACTGTTTGGTGACTTCTTCTTTGATCTTATCACTAATGCCCGTCATAAACTTTCTCTCCTTTTGTTGGACAGATGGATAACCGGGATAAGTTGGCAATTTATGCATTACCAAATCAACACTCAGTCCTGGCATATCATCATAGGACTATGAAAACACGTCTTTGAATTCAAACAAAAGTTCGATCAATGCATCTCTAGTTCTTTCATCAGCGTGAATGCTTATCATGGTTTCCCGGACCTCTTCTGGACTACCCAAATTAACTGGCTCAGTTTTATTTTAGTTTGGCTTAGGCTTATTCTCAAATTGTTCTAGTTCTTGATTTATTTCCCTAAAAGCCTCATCTTCATCATATTCCGGTTCTTGATTCATTATTTTACAGTTAGACAACATTTTGGGATCTGGGCATGAAGTCCACAATCATGTCATGTTAATTAAGTCCGCATTATTAGAACTGAAAAGAAAAAGATAAGAAAAATAACAAAATTAGAATAACAAAAAAGGTGACATCCATTGACGATGAAATATTGATTTCATTTCATTGAATCTGAAGATATGAGGGTTTACATCGAAATCAAAAGACAATAAATAAAAACATTCGAGTTACACCCTGAAATAACTCGTAATGTAGAAAAGATGGCAAGACTGGACTACCGGGATTCCCGCTTGACAGAGAATGGGGTAGCCTTCCAATTCTGAAGCTTGGCATTTGGTCCCATGTACAGCACCTCGGCAGTGCTCGTGCCTTCCCCCGGCTGGACCATGTGGGACTCGTACAACATTTGTTTCATTGCTTCACAAATGTCCTCAATCTCTTCGGTCGTGAAGGCCTCTTCCTCTTCTTCTTCTCCATATTTGGGTTTAACAAATGACTTGGCGAGATGAAGGAAGGGCTGAGGCAGGACCCACCCATTTTTCTTGCGCTCATCAGCCTATTTTATGTCGGCATTTGTAGTTTGGAAACCTACGCCAAAGAATTTCTCATTGGCGGTCGAAGTGATGGGCTCTGTGATGCCTTGTAGAGATACCCCGGGCCCCTTTCCGGGCTTGTACCCATGTTTAATCATTTCACTGGCTACCATGACCGATGCATTTGATAAGCAAGGTTGAGGAAACAGGGCCCCTTCTTCACATTGGTCGGCGACCACAATTTCGAAGGCTTGATAGACAATGTGCTCACTTCCTTCTCTAGCTTCGAGACACAGGACTGACGGGTCCCTGTAAATGGACTATTCATCCTCCTCGTGTTCAATAATTTCTTAGTTTTCATGTTCAAACTTGACCATTTGGTGGAGAGTGGAGGGAATAGCGCTTGCAGCGTGAATCCACGGTCTTTGTAGAAGAAAATTATACGAAGTATCCATATCCAGAACGTGGAAGTCACTTCGAAATCCATAGGGCCAATGGTCAGAATCAAATCAATTTCCCCTATTGTGTCCCGCTTGACTCCATCAAAAGCGCGCACATAGACATTGTTTGGTCGAATTCTTTCTGTTCCAATTTCCATCCTCTGAAGCGTTGAGAGAGGGCAAATGTCGACCCCGGACCCACCATCTAGCATGACCCTCTTCACATAATAACCTTCGCATTTGATAGTCAAGTGAAGGGCTTTGTTGTGGGCGGCTCCCTCTTGGGGCAAGTCATCACGGCTGAAAGAAATCCTGTTGACTTTGAAGAATCATTCAGCCATTCTCTCCAATTGTTCGACTGAAGTTTCAATCGGGACATATGCCTCGTTCAATGTTTTAAAGAGTATCTTCTGATGTTCATTTGACTCGACAGTAGGGATAAAAGAGAAAACTAGGAAGGAGTCTTCCAGAGTTGATCAATTATGGCATATTCCGAAGTTTTCATTTTTCAGAAAAACTTTTCTGCTTCTTCAGCACTCACTGGCTTCTTGGTTGGAAACCATTTCTCCTTGTTCAATTTTGATCTCTTTAGCTCCTCTAGGTTGTGGTACTTTCAGATTGGTTCATTTCGTTCACCTCCCCCGTAATCTCTTTCCCCTTGCAAGTGACCACTGTTTTGCTAAAATTCCAGGGGACTGCAGTGGGGTCTCTCATAGGGCTCTGTGGTGCGCGGTTGATGACCACAGGCTCAGTCAGCCTTGGTGAAATTACCGGCCCCCGCGCCACATAAGTCCCTTTTGGCACATACAGCTGGCACATTCAGCGTGACTTTCCTTTGCTCAAATCTTCTGGAAGTGTTTAACATGACCCGCTCTTTCCTTGGGGCCCTAGGAACATAAAGAATTGCGTCCTTAGCAGGTGCTGCCCCAGCTTTTGTTTCCACAGCTTTTTTTGCAACTTAAGGAACTTGAGTGATATTTTTCTTCTCATTTCTGGCCTGTTTCGCTGTCGATTTAGGTCTTACCTCCGAATCGGCAATGGCAATGATAGCTTTCAAGGCCGGATCAAACTCTTTATCATCACAAATCATTCCAATAACTGGCCCATTATTGTGAGCCGGTACTGGATTGTTAGTCACATGGGGACTTCCTCATCCCTTAGCACCACTCGTTTCTGTTCTATCAAATTCTCAACCGCCCTCTTGAGAGTCCAACAATTCTCCATATCATGACCCTCTGCCCCCGAATGATAGGCGCACCTAGTACCGGGCCAGTATGATGGAGATTCTGAATTTTGCCGGTTTGGAGGCACAAGTTGCAATAGACCCATCTGGATTAATTTCGGAAACAAGCTAGAGTAGGAATCACCAATAGGGGTTAAGTTGTTTCTTTTGGGAGACTCACGGGGGAGCGTATTATGTTGGTAGCTGTTTTACAATGGACGGGGGGTTATATGAAGCTTGGTGAGGATGGTTATTTCTTGGAGGTGGAGCTCTGTTTTGGTTGTAAAATGCTGCTGTGGCCGTGTATAGGGTTGGGAATCATTACCTTATAGGGAGGCGGTACCACGGCATATGCTGCATCTTGATGGGGGTAGTAGTGTTGTGGGGTTCTGGGAAGCAGGTAAGAATGATCACGTTATCTACGGGAGCCTCTCAAACTTGAAACCATCATGGATCCTTCTTCTCTCTTCTTTCAATTTGCTAAACCTCCCGAGCCTGTCTGGATGACTTGTGAAGTGGCTCTCAACGCAGATTGACTTATGATTCGGCCAGTTTTCAGGCCATTATCTACCATTTCTCTGATCTTTATGGCTTCTGCAAAAGGTTTGCCCATGGCAGATATCATGTTCTAAAAGTAATCAGCCTCTTGGGCCTGCAAGAAAACATTCACCATTTCTGTCTCATCCATTGGTGGCTTCACTCGAGCTGCTTGCTCACGCCACTTGATAGCGTATTCACGAAAACGTTTCGTGATTTTCTTCTTGAAATTGGTCAAGAAATTCCTATCTGGGGCTATATCGACATTGTATTGAAATTGCCTGACGAGATCTCGGGCCAGGTCGTCCCATATTTGCCAATGGGAGATGTCTTGGTCTATGTACCATTCTGACGCAATTCCCGTCAAGCTCTCCCCAAAATAGGCCATCCAAAGTTCTTCCTTTCCACCCGCCCTCTCAGATGATTACAATATCTTTTCAAATGAGCGATAGGGTCTCTATGCCCGTCATATTTCTCAAATTTTGGCATTTTAAAGCCAATGGGCAAATGAACATGAGGAAACATGCACAGATCGGAGTACGAAACACTCTTTTGGCCACTCAGGCCTTGCATGTTCTTAAGACTTTGTTCCAGACTTTTCATTTTCCAAGCCATTTCTTCTTGCTCGGGGTTTCTTGTCATTCTTTCCTGTTCTACTGGAGACTCGTATTGTAGGTGCTGAGGGTAGGAGTTTGGGGTGACATGAGTTGTGTCTAGCTGAAATTGTGGTACTTGAAAAGTGAAAGTTGGAGGCTCGAAGCATGGTCTGGGCAGTATTGGTCGTGCTGTAGTAGAGACTGGTGGTGCGGTGAATACTGTAGGAGATACACCGGAAAACGGTGCTTGGGGGCAAACCTCAGAAGGCATACCGGTGAAATTAGCTGATATAGTAGGGTACCCAAACGGGGTTGGTTACGGGAATAGGGACGTTGGAGGTTCCGCTTGTCCTGGGAAGCAGTTCAGGAAAGCCGGGGATTGTACCAGGCGGTTCTTTTCCATTAGACAAAGCGTCCCACATTTCTATCATACGGCAATCAACATTCTGTTTTCTTCAGCAGCTGCTGATTCTGACTGTGGGATAACCGATACCGGGCTATCCTCATAAGGATTAATAATTGATAGATGACTTTCGGAAGCCACAGGAATAACGCTTTTGGATCTTGTGAAGTAAAGATGGGAAGCCAGATTACCGCAAAACCAACCACCTGAAATAGGAACTGTCTAATTGCCACACAACAAGCCAGTTAGTTTCAGAAATTTAACAGATAGGGAATCACATATTAGGGATGCAATGCACCTGAACAACTAAACGTTTCTAAATGTTCTGCAACAGCTGTGTGTTTCATCCCAGCTTTGCGATCTCTTTTCTCGAATTTCAAATCCTGATTCTTTTTCTTTTTCTTTTGCTGTTTTTCGCTCTTTTATTTTTCACTCTTTTCTCTCTTTTTCACTCAAATTTTCTCTTTTTCTTCTTTTTTTTATTTCTGGTTTATTCTTTCACTCAGATTGTATATGGCTATGATCCAATCCGATAGGGATTGCCTACGTATCACGACGCCGTATGAATTAGATCATTACGTAGTTCAAAAAATAAATGCAAAATAAAAGAAAAGAAAATTTTGGATTTTCAATATTTTCATTAAATAAAATTTTTTGGCTTTTGTATTACATAGACGGAAATACTGACGATAAAAGGGAACATACAGACTCAAAAATAGAAAAACAGACAGACTTAACAGACTCGAAAAGGAGAAATACAGACTCAAAGCCAAAAGAAAATCAGAAATACATAAGAGCCTCCAATGCTACTCCGGGGGCCCGCGGGACATCAGTCGTTCCCGACGCGGGCTTGTGTGCAATTTCTTCTTAAAGGTACTCTAAATCATCCATCACCTGACAGACAAAACTCATCACAGCGGCAAAGAACATAAACCTGGTCATATCTTCGCATTCATGGCACTTCATTGCGACATAATCATCAATTTCTTTAATCCTCATTCTAATGATACCTTTTTCTTGGAGTAGGCATCCAATTTGCTGAGACCGGGCCTCCAACACCTGCGTGACCGTATGGTTTTGGTCTTGGAATTGTTGTATGTCTTCTTTCAAATCGGGAAATCAATGTATAGTAATGCTCTCTCTCCGTTTTGAAATCCTTTGCTTGCTGGACCATTTCATTCTCTAGATTAGTCATTTCCTTAAGATTGTGACCCTTTCATCATACCTTTGCTTTAACTGCTGAGCAAACCTTGTCCATTCTTCTACATTCTTTACCAACTTTGCCTAGGCTTTTGCCAATTCATCCTCGGCCTTGGCCAGATCAAACCCATAATCATGCATTTTTTGCCTCAAATTGCTGATGTGTTTTTCGTCTTTTCGCTTCTTGCTGGGTTTTCAGCAGCTATTTTCTTCTTCTGAATCTGAGCTCTGAGGGCTTCATTTTCTCGGGCCAACCTTTTCTTTTCTCCTTCATCCACAGAGGCTTGCAAACCACTATCAAATTTGATGTTTCTGATTTGATCTTCTAGTTTGCTTATGGTAGTCCGGTAGTCATTCTCTTTGGCTAACCAAGCCCACTGATTCTTGGATATGAGGCCTTTTGGCCGGCCTTTCAGATTCATCATTCGTCGCGACTCTCTTCCCATACCAAGCAAGATAACCAAGCAAAACCTCGCCCCTGGATAAATTGCGTACTCGGGTATTTGCCCCAAATACTGGCATTCATTCCAAACATGGCGAACCACTTCTTCAGGAAATTGAGCCTCCGAGCGGATTTCGACCACATGAATACTAAGATCTTCATCTCTAGGAACTGATTGGCATCTTCCAAGTTGTCTCAAAACTTGGTATGTGGCATAGGGTTGGCTGCTTTGGAGACCCATTAGGAGGAAGTAGGGACCAGTGGAGGGCATGTAAACAATCTCATCAACAGGAAGCCAACCCAATGTCCACTCTATCTGATCCGCTGTTATAGAACGAAGGCGGGATATCAAATCTTTGACCCCTTCTGGCATTTCGAATCCTGTCACTTGTGTACCAAACTCTTCGATGGAGTTTTTTCCCGTAGACCCGTAGTTCATGTATCGAGGACGGTGACAAAGGTGTTCGATCATCCAGATTTGCAATAACAGATTAAGACCCTAAAAAACCTTACTCCGTCTTTACAGGATATGAGAGCTCGGAATATATCTGATACGATCATGGGTGCGAGGGTACTCTTGGCCTGGGTAGTCAAAATATGTACAACGCCAGCTACGCGCAAACCAATGTTCCCGTCCTCCCTTGGAAACACTAAGAGGCCTAAAAATTTCACCATGAAGGCAACGCATCTATGCGTTTCCCACTTTGATTGGTTTCCTTTACTGCAGAGTCCACTTTCTAGGTCCTCGAATCCTATTAAATGCCCATACCGCTGGTATAGAAAGTGAAAAGTGGAAGCTCCACCTGCTAGACTTTCAATCTTGATCTGCCTGTTTATTTTTAGTAAGTCTAGAAACTTGTGGGGAGTAACGGTCCTTGGAGATATCAGGTACTTGTGTCTTAATCCCTCTATACTCCCGGCATAACCCGCCATTTCTTCCAAGGTAGATGTAAGCTCAAAATCTGAGAAGTGCAAATTATTCTGAGCTGGGTCCCAGAATGACACTAATGCCTCTATCAGATCACTTCTAGGTTTAATCTTCAATAGTCTTGTGAGTGCCCCCAGGTGTCGGTTAACCTTGTCTTGCCCTTGTTTTCCCAAATCCTCCCACCACATATGGAGTGCCAGCGGAATCCGATCCATGACCTTTACCAGTAAACTCTGAACAGTGCTTATTATGCACATTTTTTAATTAGAGTGACTGAGTTAAAACATGTGAGTTTCGTTTGAAAACTGATCAGAAAAGACTATTTTTGAAAAATTCAATTTAAAACAAATCACGCTTACTTTTGCAAACACGGCCCTTCAACACTTCAGAAGGGAAGATTTTAAGGATGTGTTTGCTAAGAAGCCAAAAATTGGAAAAAGGACCATAGGTGGCTATTCTTGCAAAAATGGTCTTCCGGCGTCCCGTCGGGACATTTCTGGCTATTTGGAAAATAATGGCATCATCTAACTTTATTTATGGCAAAAATGACGACATTTTCATTTTTTTGGTTTGCAAAAGTAGGGCCGGACCCAATGAAGGTTGCCTACGTATCCCACATCCGGTGAGAATCAATCCTGCGTAGTTCGGTAAGTTTTGACGCAATAGGAAAATATGATTTATTTTGAAATGACCTTTTCCTTTTTTCAAAAAAATTTTTTGGTAGAGTTTCGAAATAATTTGAATACTGGGATTTTAGAAACGGGTGATTTTCTCTCTCCTACCTCAATCTTGATTTTTCTTCCCTATTCTAGAAGCCGATCAACATGCAAGCCGAAGCAAATAAATGTACAAGTAGCACGTAAAATGCATCAGGATGGTTTTTTTTTTTAATTTTGGGTACTCCTGTCCCAGACGAACCTAACCCCTGTGTTGAGTCCCCAAAGTCAAATGCACGTGATGTAAACAAACATTCTTACTAGGGATCCGACATGAGGCTATGTTATTTTAGGTTTAAAACCTGGGTGTATTGTTCTAGACTTGGCTTACCCGAGCGGACAACTCGAGCCGAGGGGAGGCAGCGTACCGGTAACAAAAAGATCATCCGGCTTTGCAACTTGTCCGAACCTCGTTCTAAATTAAGGATATGACACTAACAGAAAAGAAGTCACGCCAGCGTGCACTTCCCAGAAGATTTAGAAGACTTAGAGAGAAGAAGGGTTTGATAACAATTTATGTACAATTCACACAATATCAAAGCGGTAAAAAGCGGCATTTAGCACATTAGGCCCAAATAAGTAATATCAGGTAATAAATAAAAGCCAAGTATAACAGTTATTCTAAGCTCGAATTCTGAATCCTGAATCAGAGATTCTGGATTCGTTTCCCCAGCAGAGTCGCCAGAGCTGTCACACCTCATTTTTCCCGAGGGGGATAGGGAGTTTTTCCAATTAAAGTGACATTATTCGAAATGTGATTATTTATTTATTCAGAGTCGCCAATTGGACTAATTGTTACAGTGTCCCGAGTCACTGATTTATTTTAAATCCCAAATCGAGGAAATTTGACTCTTATTTATGGTTGCGAACACAGAAGGCCGGGTAAGGAATTCTGTTAACCCGGGAGAAGGTGTGAGGCACTCCCAGTTCCGTGGTTTTAGCACGGTCGCTCAACTATTAATAATTGGCCTAATTATCTGATTTATTACATGTTTTAAACCTATTGTGCATTTTTAACTTCTAACCGCTTTTTATTCTTTATGGAATTATTTCTGGAATAAGTCACCATGTCGTACACTTGTCTTTTTGGTACACATTGCAAACCGCGCCACATGAAATGCACCCGCGATTTACGACATGTTTATTTTTATTACTATTGTTTGAAGTTATGGTCGGGTCACATGAGATGCGCACCCGAATTGGGGATTATGTATCATGACTATGCTACGAGAACTGTACCCATAGTCACGATGATTTATTATTCGCGCGCCTAAACCAAACTACGATATTTAAAATTATTACTCTAATTTTTAAATTAATGTAAGGCACTAGACTAAATCACGTGAGGGTAATCAATAAAGAACTACTGAAACTAAGAGTGTGAAATGAATTCTTAGGATTGAATTGGTCTTATATCAACGTTTAGTGACTTTTCAAACTAGTCCCAAACATTTGAGATACAGAGAACATTTTTGCTAGGTATATGAGATAACAAAGATCAAATCCCTGCTGGTATTAAGCAGGGTACTAGTTTACAAGATAAAGTTGCGATGATATAGGTATATAAGATAACTCGATGTTTTAAACTCAGATGGGTTCTTTAAAAAGATAACCTTGCTTCTTAATATTCACGAATAGCCACAATTTAAAATTAAGGCCAAATCACGATAAGAGTTCCAAGCAAATAGATCATAATTTATCACTTTAAAAAATTGACATGGTTGCTAGCATTAAATAAAAATCAGTAATTAATTCAAAGTGTCAAATGGACTACACATACACCTGTGAGTGCTGCTTTATACGGATTACATACTTCTCAAATAACATGACCGTTACTAATATTTCCAGATCTGTAACTTCCCTAAGCCTGTTGGCAGTTTACAATAACAAAACTTATCCTTGCAAGGGACTGTTATACAATGGCATTCCATAATCTATACTTCTTGAACATTAACTACCAATCTACTGAATCTACATAACTACATTCATTGATAATGAACATGAATTAATACAACTTTGTATCAAGAAGCATGTTAATAACCATACTAACCGGGATTCAATAATTCACAACAGAAGATCACTTTCAATTGATAAAACTTAAAATAAGGCCAAGCATTGGCAGATTTTCAAGCATCTCCCCAAAACTTCAACCTTTCACTTCTTTGGCCAAAATCTAACAGGAAATCTCCAGAACTTCACATGAATCCAACAACAGCAAAACAAATCTCAGCAATCATGAATCAAAATATAGAATTGATAACTCTTTTATCACCCAGATTACTAACATGTACAAAGATTTATCAAACCATTTTCTTCAATCTAAACTCAAATTTACAATCCAAACAAAGAGGAATATCCAACACACATGTGAACTAACAAAACAACAGAAATTTCAATACCACGTGATATTCAGATAACTATTACATTATTTGAAGCTGCCAGCACATACCTTAACAACAACAAACAAAATAAAAGATGAGAATAAGTCTCTGAAAATTGGGAAGAAAGCAGCAGCAAGAAACAATACAGCTGTAGGAAATCAACAAGAACCAAAGAACCAAGCAGCTGATTTGAAACCCCACAGGACTGGAATAAACCAGTAGAAATGAAGAGAAAAACTAGCTTTTATTTTTGTGTTTTCTAGCTGTGTATTAACTCCTTGTGAGTGTTTTCTTTTTGAGAGAAAACAAAAGTGAAGAGAGCTGTCACGACTCAAACTCCGCCCCAGTCGTGATGGCGCCTCTCGTGAAGACAAGGCCAGCCAGACCATTCCAGAACACCTCTTTTAAGCAGTTAAACAGTTTAAATATGATTTTATGATATTAATTAGCGGAAATACAACCCAACACAGCCCTAATCGGGGTGTCGCAAGTCACGAGCATCTATTAGAGTGTAAATCCAACTACAAGGTCTAAAATATACAAAATCAGAATAATGAACAAAAGAGAGGAAAACGGTGCTGCGGACGCTGGCAGTCACCTCGCTAATTCCTATAACTCTGCCTCTGATCAGCAAAAACCCGCTAACGGATGGATAAATACCTGCATTTGCACACGAGGTGCAGGGAGTAAAGTGAGTACTCCAACTCAGTGAGTAATAAAGGTAAATAATAACTGAGCAGTAAGAAATCACGTAAGGCAAATCATCATGCTGTATAGAAGCAGTATAAAACCCCTTGAGAAAAAGCAGTGAAGCTGTGAAATCTTTAGAAAACACCTTAGCTCAGTTCAAACCTCTTTTGCAAATGACTCTTTCAACGGTTATGCGAATAAATGCAAAACAATTAGTGCAGGTAAGGACAGAAATCCGCCCCTCGGGCACAACACTCACTCAACAGGTAATGCCAGGCAATCAGGTAGAATCCCCGTGAAGTAATATAGACAACAGATAATAGCAGACAAATAAAATAAAGTAATCACATAGAACAGTACTAGTACTGCTGCGGCGTGCAGCCCGATCCACATATCGGTGCGGCGTGCAGCCCGATCCATTTATCGTCGACGACGCTCACTGGGGGTGTGCAGACTCCGGGAGGGGCCCCTTACGGCCCAAGCGCAATATCAAGCCATCTTGTGGCATCAAATATAGGCCCTTGGCCTCATACCAGTATCAGTATAACACTGCTGCGGCGTGCAGCCCGATCCGTGTATATATATATATATATATATATATATTGATTGCTGCGGCGTGCAGCCGACTCCAAAGTATCCTCACAATACAGGCCTCGGCCTAACTTAGTCAACAAATCACATAAGC
>NW_017679713.1:13806-15903 GCF_001879085.1 Nicotiana attenuata | reverse complement strand
AATTTGACTTAAACCCAAGAAAATCTGCGAACTTCTGAAGACCAGGTGAAGGCCTTAGAAAAATCTCATGCCTCTCTCCAAGCCTCTTATAACTCAGCTCTGAATGAAAATGAGAGTCTCAAAAATGAAATTGTTGCTTGGGAAAGAGATTATGAGCTTCTTGAAGATAAGGCTACAATTGATGTAAGCTGGGCTTTTCTGAACTCCCGTCGTGATGCCTTAGTTGAAGCCAGCCAAGAAAACTTTAATCTGGAGTCAGAGTTAGCTAAGGTGATGGAGACTATTGAAAAAGCTCAACAACCATTGGACTTCCCTTCTCCCGCGATTGAAGTTTCCGAAGCTGAACCTACCGGAGTTGATGTTCTCGTGACCGCTGGAATTGCCTCGGGTGATGCACCCTCTTCAAGCTCAATCGTGCCCCTTATTGCAAGTCAAGTTGAAACTTCATCTATTGATACTCCAATGGTTGGAAATCAACCCACTTCTGTTGGTGATGCTGTTCCAGTTGAGCCCGCTGATGATCCTTCTTCAATCCTTTCCTCTCAGTGAAAAAAAATTTATATCTATTTTTGAATTCTTTTTTGCAGGTACCTATTTGGAAAACACTATTTAAAGCTTTTGGGTTTATTTGAAAGTTTGTAATCAAACCCTTGGCTACTACTTGAGGGTTGATTTTTAGAAGTACAAGTCCCCAAGTCTTGTTATGGGGCATTTTGTATAAATAATTCGATGACTAAGTTTATACTTAGTCTTTAGTTTTAAATATTAGGAAGCTTTTATTTATCATTGCACTTCCGTATGTTCTATCCTTGCCTTTTTATTTTTAAGGACTTAAAGAATAGTCTGCATTTTTGTTCTTTGAAAAATGCTTCTGTTAATCCCATGACTAAATAACATGAGTTTATAAAAGAGGGCCCTTTTATATTTTGACACTTAATGAAGAAGACGTCTCAACTTCATAATGGTGTGATCATACGATAAAAGAAATAGGAACACACATGTTTTTTGCAATAACTTCGAGAAATTTTTACTTCAGGACTTTGACAAGTTTTGTATAATACTTTACATGTGCTTGAATTACTTCTATAACTTTCTCGTAACTATTTTTTCTTGTAACAGATTTTTTGTTAAAAATATAATAAACATGAGGTTTTTCTTTATAACCCGTTTTAGAACAATAAATGCAAGGTTTTTCTTTACAACCTGCTTTAGTACACAGCTTTTACCCTAATTACAGTAAAGATTTCTTTAGCCTTGGCTCATGACTTCTTTTATTACTCTGCACTTGACTTTTTCCCAGGCTTGATTTTTCTTCAATCTTCTCTGCCCTCTTTATATATACTTGTGTATATTATGTAGTCCCCCAAGTGTTTGAGTGTTGAAGTATGAAGCCTCGAGCACTTGATAGCTTCCCTCATTCGGTCCTTTTCCTGAAAAGGAAATACATACGGGACTCGGAGGTACGATTATAGATGAAGACTGCTTAACCCGTTTAAATTTCTATCAGAATAATTGCAACCCTGGGCCAGGAATTTTAGTTTATTCCATTTCGCCTTACAGGTCTTGACTCATCATTTAGTATGGTTTAGCGTTTTGCCTATCATCTAAAATCGTTAGTAAAATTTTAACAATTCAAAAACAAATATATTTTAACATAGTGATACCTGACCGTGGGTTTTTCCTTAGAAGTAATATCTCTTCAAATGAATTGCATTCCAATGCGAAGGAAGCACCTTCCCGTCCATTTTTTCCAACTCGTATGCTCCTTTTCCTGCAATATCTCGAACTCTGTAGGGTCCTTCCCAGGTAGGACTTAGTTTACCCGCGTTGGCCACCTTTGTAGATTGAAAAACTTTTTTAAGCACGAAGTCCCCAGTTTTGAAGTATCGCAGTCGTGCTTTTCTGTTGTAATAGCGTTCGATCACTTGCTTTTGTGCTACCATTCTTATTAATGCGGCTTCTCTCTTGCCTTCCAGTAGATCCAACTTGACCCGCATCTCTTCATCATTAGATTCTTGTGTTGCTTGTGAGAATCTTGTACTCGGTTCTCCTATTTCAACTGGGATTAATGCTTCAGCTCCATAAACTAAAAGAGAA
>NW_017679713.1:6216-13327 GCF_001879085.1 Nicotiana attenuata | reverse complement strand
CTTATAGGACTTAATATGAGCATTTGCAATGGGAATATAGTTACTTTCTTTGGTTCAGCAAATGCACTGGCATGGTTTGCAATAATTGCACATGAATTATCCTTTTTATGAACTTCAAATTCATATTATCTTATTCGAGGATCTATATGAACAAATGATAATTCATTCCACGTAACTTTTTCTCAACTGTTTATCATGTCTCCCCCTCATGTTAGAAAAACTAACTTGTTTTCTCAACTTTGAGAACTCATCTTTGTGCTTTATGGTGTTAATCAAAATATACACCGCACATCAATAATAATAAGATGGAATTATTTGGTTCCTGACTATGAACCACTTGTAAGGGGAGAATATAATATACTTTCGTATATAACCTATATCAAACCGATATAGATAACTTTGTTCTCATAAGTAATTGTTTAGCTATTAAGTAGAGGCACTTAATAAATCATTTTGCTAAACCAACTTATCAAGATGAACTTCTTGAATAGAAAATCTGGAAATTATGCTCGAAATTAAATTATTGAGCAAGTTACCTCGCAAAATACCATGTTGCGGGTTATTAATAATCGCACATGTAACCATCTCATAGATGCATCTTATGTGGTATACATGGCAGGTGAATGGGCCCATATTCACCTTTGATATTTCTAGCATTCATGGGATTCAATCCCAATTTTAATTGGTATATTAATTAATGAGAACAGGCAACATAATAGAATTCGTAAAGAACTTTCTAGTTCTTTAATATTTACCCATGTGAATTCTCTTTTATTTTTTGCACATCATACTTAAATTGATATGGCTAAACCAATTATGCCAACTGAATAAATTATCAATATTGATAAACTTCAAATTTACGCCATGACGTGTGCAATTATCAATAAACTCCAAGTTTATTATGATATGGGTTTTTATATCAATAAATACCCACTTCATTGTGGTATTCTTTTGTTTATGTAGTACAAATTGAAGAATAAAGCGGGTAGCTTTTCACATATATATTACCCCGCTACAAGTTGTACTAATAGAAGATATTAAATCTTTCCTTTATTTATAGTCTCAATATACTCAACCACTTTCGCGTATACTTTGGAAACTGAATAAGTTTCCTTATTGGTAATTAATTGTGTTTCTCCAAAATAGTATAATTGGCTCTTGCAGAGTTCTCAATTAATTTTGTAGTACCACATATTCATCAACACCCATATGGTGAATATCTCTTTTAAAGAGAAAGTTATACCATTATGGTTATGGTCAAAATTATATGCAAGATCTGTTTCTTGTATTACCGTTATCTTTTAACAATCACAATGCCAAAATATTTTGGCGTACAATAGGTACGTGACCAATGACCATTCATGCCATAGTAATGACATTATTTTCTTATATCATCTCAAACCTCCTTTTAGAGGTGAGTGCGGTATATTCACTACCACTAGCACGTTCATATTCTTTGAAGAATGAATATGTAATCATAAATCAGATGTTGTCACATTCGCATCATGAACGGACTATAATCATCTATATGTGCTTTACAAAATCTCATGTCAAATCGATGACAAATATTTTTCACAGAGTGAAAGATTATTTTGAGAATCCTTATTGTTCTCATTA
This sequence comes from Nicotiana attenuata, assembly GCF_001879085.1. Lineage (NCBI taxonomy): Eukaryota > Viridiplantae > Streptophyta > Magnoliopsida > Solanales > Solanaceae > Nicotiana > Nicotiana attenuata. The sequence goes on along the minus strand of NW_017679713.1, from coordinate 11,710 downwards.
CCACAAATGATGACGATTATAATTTCGTCTATTGCCACGTCCATATCCATTAATACATTCATAGTAATAATTTTGTCTTCTTTCAGACTTACCGCATACTGCTATCACATTCTCTTAAGGGAATGAGAATGGAGCAAATTCAATGGGACGGGTTTTCAATTCTTTGCCCACAATCATACATGAATTTGATCATGGCGAGGCATAGAAATTTTACCACTTCAGGTGGTTATAATTTCTTACAAACTCCATTAGAGTTATTATCAAACTTTGTTGTCTTTGCATGTATTTAAAATCAAAGTATAGAATAAAAGAGAAAAATACGGTAAAATACTTACCTTAAATCCAGAATTTAATCATGAAGGAAGTTCATGGAATAATTGACAATCATTATGCTCAATCCCAAAGCTTCTACTCAATTGGTTAGAGTCTTGTGCTGATAACATGTTATAAAACAATAAAAGTAGAAGAATAATCTTGCAGAGAAAGAGAGAGAGAAAGGATTCTTATTGATTTTGGGATGATTTACAATGAATAGGACCCCTCTATTTATAGGGAGAGGGTGACTTAGCCACCAAATAATAAACCCTAGAATCTCTCTAAATATAGACATTCACCATAAATAAAATTCTATTTATAACAAAAACAAACTACTTACCTATATAAGATAAATTGCTGAAAAAGAAATATTGCCATTTTTTGTCCATATATGTGTAAGATTTTGTTGAAATAGTATCTTGATTACTGTTATATTGACTATTTTATCTTCAATTCTTCATTTTGCCTAAATCCACGATCCTTATTCTATAACTGACATGGAATTTAAATAGTTTAAGAATTTTGAAGCAATAAAATATGGAAAGAATATTATAAAAATGATGAAGCATATTAATATCTGAGTTAACAACTTTATCATCGAATCTGACATGGTATATTACTCTATCCGGTTCATAATAAGTGAGCATTTTCATACCCATTAAAGAAATACGAACTCCTAATGAAGAAAAGAGAAGTAATCACTAAATTAACATTAACTAATTGTTACCTGGACACATTAGAATATATAAATAAGGGCAAATTTTAAAAAACTAAAATTAATTCCTTCTTAATTATGTAAATTGACACTTATTTTGCGTCAAAATAGCGAAGCCAATAACTGACCTTTCCAAATGCTAAAGTCTTTGATTTGAATTGTGTAGTGTGTACTGAGTATTTATTATTTATTGGAAAATGTATTATTTACATCCACAATTATTTAAACTCTTAATATGACATCAAAATAATAGTTCTATGCTATTTTTCTTTGAAAGAAAGCGCCAAGATTTAATTATGAGAACAAAATTAAATTACTTAAAACGCAACAAAACCGTTGAACTTGAGTTCTTGGCAAACTACATTATCATATAATCTGAGACTTTTTAATATTATTATTTTAAAGAAAACCCACTTGTGCACACAATTAAGAAATTTCCAAAATAAAACAAAATCCAATCGTAATCCGAAAGTCAAATTTCGGGTAAACCAGTTACCGGCTATTTTCGGTTAACCACCTCGCTCACCCTCTGTTATAAATAACTCAAACTCTTTTCAACCTCTTTCACCAGTTGCTCACAATTCATTAGAGCAAAAACCAAAAACATAGAGCAAAAACCAAAAACAGAGGAAAATGGTTCTGCTAACACCACCACGAACTCCGGGCCGGGCCACGGCCACGGCGATAGCGGGCTCGTCGAAGCGGCTTATGGTGAACTTTATTGGTTCGATGTCTCTGTTAGCTTTGTGGTTGAAAAAAGCTAGCCGAGGAATTAAAACCCAAAAACTCGGGGGCGATTCGCCTAAATCGCCGTTGGCGAAGCCGAAGAAGTTTTTCGCGACGATTAGTAACAAGGCGATTAATTTGAGGCACAAGAAAAAAGCGGAAGGGGAGCTGGTTGATGAGGATTTTGGAGATGGAGGATTGTGGCAGAGAGGTATATTGATGGGGGATAAATGTCAGCCGTTGGATTTCTCCGGCGTGATTTATTATGATAGCAACGGGAATCGTTTGCCGGAGGTGCCGATGAAATCGCCGAGGGCAAGTCCGTTGCCGAGTTATCTTTACGCTTCACCAAGGTCCGCAGAAGTGAATTAGAAATAGTAAGTTAAAAAATAAAAATTATAGCATCAGTATTAGTTGATGTTCTGTTTAGGTTTCTGGTGGCATGTAGTTGAATTTGGAAAACATTTAAATCTTTTCCTTTTTTTTTTATTGCCTTGATATCCTGCGGTTTGTTTGGTTTGGGTTACAGGAGATATATATGGGCACCCTGGAACTGAAAGATGTGGTGATATATGAGCTATGCTAATTTTCCATTAATGTTGAAAAAACAGTGTATAAAAATGTTTTGAATTTGATGGAATAAATTTTGAGCTGTTTGCTTTGCTGGGAAATTAGTTGCTATGAATTTTCAAGTTTGTGTGTATTAATTAACGGTATCATGTTCAGTTGTTGTCAATGGTACCAATTTATAGACAGAGACCATGAACACTGGCGGAACCGTGGCCTGTTATATCTATATTTGAGGTTTATTCATCTCATCAAGGATTATGCAAAAAGCAACTAAAGTTGAGGCGGACCCGAGGTTTAAAGTTTTGAGACTCCTTCATCCGAAAATTATACTGTATTTTTAGATAATTCTTTTTCGTTTTATGTATATTTACTTTACTTTGACTTCCTTAACTTTTCGGTATATTTAATTTTTTATATTTTGACATCCTTTGATAAAAATTATGACTCCGTGACTGCTAGTGCCTCATAAGTTAATCGGGTTCGGTGACCCTCTTCCTAATGCATAGGTCCGCCTATGGTTTGGTGCATGTACTCTTCACCCTCATATTCGACTTATGGAAATGGACTCATCTTTGGTGGAGAGCAAAGTGGAATTCTTTTTATGGTAATCCGAATTAGTCGACCCCAAAGCAATATCCAAATCAAATGCAAAATAAAACAAAAAAATAAATTCTGCAAAATTAATATGGTTATCCCTCCTATCTCTATTATAACATGATTTTTGTTATTAGCTTCTTAAACATGATATTCTTATATATTTGAAATCAATTTAATATTTATTATTTTATTTTTTCTTAATGACATGTTTTTATTTATAATAGCTGAAGTCTCGCGATATTGTAAATTTAATTTTTTTTAAATTATGTAATAAATTTAAACTATGTCACATGAATTGAAACGAAAGACTTGTTACGTTATGGGTGATGATCTAAGCTGCCAATATCTTTTCCTTTTTGTCTCCAGAATTTTTTTTTTTAGGCAAAGGTAAAAAAGTTGAGGTCTTGTACGAAGCAACTTCTGTCTAGTTCAACAATAAACTATGGTTACGCTTGCAACCGTTGCCCCATACTTGCCTTTGTCGTGGCACTTAATCTATTCGAAGAGGCAAAGTTGATTACAATTTACAGGAATCGTAAAAGTATTTAATTAAAATATTATGAGAAGTTGTTGCTCTTCTCTCTTTTCCTTCTTCAACTATTTATGCTGACCATCAAAATATAGAAAAAAAAAGTTTTTTTTTCTTCAACAGTAGAATTTGCTCCATCTCAAAAGGCCACATTATTCATATCTCAAAATTATATTATTAATACTACTATGATAAGCTTAGGGGCTTTCTCAAGCGTTGAACCTTGGTGATTAAATCGTTGAAAATATTTCAGAGGAGACAAGAATATTATCGAAAACATCACTGAGGGTTTTGATTCCCTTTCAAAGCCTACGTAAACATTAGATAACCATTATTAATTGCAATAAAGAAATATAAACCAAACCGATATATGGAAAATTCATTTCTCCTTTGAAAATATTTGGTACCGAAATAAGTAAACTTTTTCCAGTCATCAGCCGCAATTCTTTTTTGTTAGGAATAATTGCGATTAAGTAAGTGACCTGGTCAACTTAATACTTATATAATAGAATGGCTAGCATGAATTAAAATAATAAGAAAGTGACACTCGAATTTCAGTATATGGTAAAACTGTGGTTGGAATTGAATGATTCAACTTTTCTTCTGCTACTTTTTTCTTGTTGGAGAAAGCTTCATAATAATGGACTTGGTCTGCGGGAAAATCTGTGAACACTAGCCATGAAAATATATTAAAAAATGAAATATCAGTATGAAAAATCTGCGTTTTGATAAGACAAGGAACATACAACCACAGGCCATTGATGACATGAGATCAATTTTTCCAGTCAACTATATATGAAAGCTCACACAAATTACCAATGGGCATGAGTCATGACATGACTTGGTCCAACTGCAATTTTTTCTTTTTTCTTAAAACAAGAAATATCTAAGGTCAAAGTCGATTTGTGTCGCATACTTTTTTTTCGTCCCCTAGACAGTATTAGCTATTAAGCTAGTTGTATTAGGTGATACCCTTTTTTGCTTGAGCCCGACCGGGTTGGGTCCGGACCGGAGCAAATCGGGGCCATCAAACCCGACCTGGATGCAAGGTAGAACGACGGCCACGTCTACAACCGAGGTCGAGTCATTTCGAGACCGTTACAGAGCTCGATAGGAGTCACCACCGGATGGAGAAACACACAAGGTCGAAAGCCGGACTCGTAACGGATAACCAAGCGTCGCCGGATATCTCGCCCAAACGTGATTTTCTCAACCACTTCAGGCCATTAAGGCGTAATTACAGGGATCCACGATGTAATCAATTGACCTACCTTATTTTTACCCTTAATCAGAATGTATAAAGGGGGATCTCTCTAAATTCTTGAGGATCATCAAGCACAATTGTTCTAAGCAATATTATATTCTGCGATTATTTACTTTAACAGCAATTGTTGAGTCTTTATCTTTATTTTCCTTAACCTAAAAACCTTTTGTATCTTTTAGTTCACGGATCCTTAAAACCCCATATAAATTCAATTGTTATCCGGATTCGAGGGTAAACAGTTTGGCGCCCACCGTGGGGCTAAGGATATTGGTGAGCTCTTTGATACTCTTTCTTGACGCATCACAATACACTGGTTCTTTGCAAAAGATTCCATCTTACGTTCAAATTACCAACTCATAGAATGGCACAATCAATTAACAACGAACTTGAACAGCAGACGGGAAACAATGGAATGCCCGGGCTCGAAAACCCGATAGATGCCGGTTCCCGGATGGCGCTCAACACTGATCAGGCCTCCGGATCATCGCATAACGTCCGGGGAGAGGACGATTCGAGGGCCCAGGCAGTCGGCGAAGAGACTATCAACCTTAAAATGATTTTTGACATGCTGCAAGCCCAGCAATTGGCTATAGCCCAGCTCCAGAGCCGGGTCCAGGAGCCCCGTGCAGCTGCAATCATCAATCCAACCCCAGTACAGCCGGAACGGGGTGGGCCGGATGCTGATTCTGCGGTTCTTAGGAGGCTAGAGAACTGACCGACGCGAATCGAAAAGGGGGAGGAAAAAATCGAGGCCAACAATAAAAAAGTAGAAACATAC
>NW_017679713.1:0-3623 GCF_001879085.1 Nicotiana attenuata | reverse complement strand
CGAAAAAGAGCTCCTGCTGAGCTCGGGAACTCCGTCCGGAGTATGGACATTGTTCACGGACGGAGCTTCGAACGTAAAGGGGTCGGGATTGGGGATCATACTAAAACCTCCTACCGGGGACGTCATTAGGCAGTCTATACGGACGAGGAGGTTGACTAACAATGAAGCCGAGTATGAGGCTATGATTGCAGGTTTAGAATTAGCCAGGAGCCTCGGCGCCGAAGTGATCGAAGCCAAGTGCGATTCTCTTCTTGTGGTAAACCAGACGAACAAAACGTTCGAGGCCAGGGAGAGCCGGATGCAACGGTATGTCGACAAACTCCAAAACACCTTGCACAAATTCAAAGAATGGACTCTCCAACACGTACCCCAAGATCAAAACAGCGAGGCCGATGCCCTCGCCAATCTGGGCTCGACAGTCGAGGACGACGAGCTCGAGTCCGAAAAGGTGGTACAGCTAATGAGGTCGGTCGTAGAAGAAGGGCACGCCGAGGTCAACTCAACTAGCCATACTTGGGACTGGAGAAACAGGTATGTGGACTATCTAAAAACAGGAAAACTCCCACAGGACCCCAAAGAATCAAGGGCATTGAGAACGAAAGCGGCCCGTTTTTGTTTGGCCGAGGACGGAGTCTTATATAAAAGAACCTTCGGAGGACCACTCGCCATATGCCTTGGCCCCGGAGACACAGAGTACGTATTGAGGGAAATCCACGAAGGGTCATGTGGCAACCATTCAGGCGCGGATGCGTTGGTCCGAAAAATAATTCGAGCTGGATACTATTGGGTCAACATGGAACAGGACGTAAGGGAATTTGTACGAAGATGCGACAGGTGTCAAAGGCATGCGCCATTCATCCATAAACCTGCTGAGCTGCTGCATTCGGTCATCTCTCCATGGCCTTTCATGAAGTGGGGAATGGACATAGTAGGCCCGCTTCCTCGAGCTCCAGGTAAGGCTCAATTTATTCTTTTGGTTACTGACTACTTCTCCAAATGGGTTGAAGCGCAGGCTTACGAAAAGGTTCGAGAGAAAGAAGTAATCGACTTCCTTTGGGACCACATCGTGTGTCGGTTCGGGATGCCTTCCGAAATAGTATGTGACAATGGGAAACAGTTCGTTGGGAGCAAGGTATCAAGATTCTTCGAGGATAACAAGATCAAGAGGGTATTGTCAACCCCGTACCATCCCACCGGAAACGGGCAGGCTGAGTCGACCAACAAGACCATCGTTCAGAACCTAAAGAAAAGGTTACAAGACGCAAAAGGAAAATGGAGAGAGATGCTGCCCGAAATCCTATGGGCCTACCGGACAACCGAAAGGACTAGCACCGGTGCCACTCCTTTCTCTTTGGTTTACGGAACCGAGGCCTTGATCCCAGTCGAGGTGGGCGAACCCAGCGCTAGATTCCGGTATGCAACCGAGGTTACCAACCAAGAAGCAATGCTCACCAGCTTGGATCTTTTAGACGAAAGGAGAGAGGCCGCACTAGTTAGGATGGCAGCTCAGAAACAAAAGATCGAGAGATATTATAACCGAAGGGCTCGTCTGCGATACTTCAATATAGGGGACTTGGTACTAAGAAAGGTCACCCTCAACACTCGAGACCCTAACGAAGGGAAATTAGGACCGAACTGGGAAGGCCCTTACACCATTTTGAAGGTAACCGGAAAAGGTTCGTACAAGTTAGGAACGATGGATGGGAAAGAACTACCCAATAACTGGAATATAGGCCACTTGAAGAGATACTACTGCTAAAGGTCGATGATCGGTCGCTAAGATAAGTTCGGACATCGGAGAGACTGAAAGCACGAGCTGCACTCTTTTTTCCTTCGACCGTTTTTGTCCCAACTCGGGTTTTTCGGCAAGGTTTTTAACGAGGCAGCAAGAACATCGTGCTACTATAAAGGTATCCAAGGGTAAATCATTGTATACTAAATCGCCCTCCGAAGGAGGCGAAGGTCAATAAGAATAAATGTAAGGGTCAAACGGCCAAAGCGAGCCGTGCCCAACTAACCTGACCTAATCCGCTCGGATCAGTATGATGTATTAACTATTACTGCAAAAGCAAAGACTATCTGATGCATATTCACATCATAACCTAAAAGATTTTGTTCGACTTTTCGGTATGTTTTCAAGTCCGAACATAAGACCTCCTCGAGGCACATTCGAACACAAGACCTCCTAGAGGCACATTCGAACATAAGACCTCCTCGAGGCACATTCGAACACAAGACCTCCTCGAGGCACATTCGAACACAAGACCTCCTCGAGGCACATTCGAACACAAGACCTCCTAGAGGCACATTCAAACATAAGACCTCCTCGAGGCACATTTGAACATAAGACCTCCTCGAGGCACATTCGAACATAAGACCTCCTCGAAGCATATTCGATCTCATATTCGATCACATAAGACCTGCTTTAGGCTCATAAAACCTCAATGAGGCAACGCTTAAACTATAAGACTTCAAGAAGGCAAGTCCAAGCTCATAAGACCTTAATAAGGCGACACATAAAACTGAAAGACCTCAGAGGTGAGTTCGAAATTCGTAAGGCCTCGATAAGGCATTATTTTGACCATAAGTCCTCGAAAAGGCGGGTTCAAATTCATAAAATCTCAAAAAGAGGTAATACCGGCTTCATCATCGACTTCACTAAAAGGCGAAGTATACTCGAACTTGTAAGACCTTAAGAAAAAGGCGTAAAATCGATACAAGACCTGAAGGTCAAATTGTGCCCGAGCTCGAACCCACTCACTCGGGGACTGCTTCGAAGAAACCTAAGGGTTAGACTTCACCCGAGCTCGAATCAACTCACTCGGGGACTGCCTTGAGAAAACCCAAAGGTCGAAGTTCACCTGAGTTCGAATACATTCACTCGGAGACTATTTCGAAAAATATAAAGGACTACCATCGTTCCGAAAAGATAAAAGGCAAAATAATAACAAGATTGAAAAAGGAGCAATAAATGGCAAAGGGCAGTGTTGCATAAAAAAGCTCGCTACCGGAGCAATTACATAAGAGGGGAAAAAACAAAACAAAGCCTAGCCTATTCCCGGAGTCAATCGGAGCCATCCTCGAATTCTTCGGGGAACGTCGCCCTTCTCGAAGCGTCCTCAGCTTCGGCGGCTTTGGCGACGTCCGATGCAAGATCGAAACCGCGACGTTGGAGTTCAGTAAGAACTTCAAGCCGGGCCTGACACTTCGCATATTCGGCTAACATTCTTGACTGCTGGTTGGCCGCATCAGCATCGGCCCTATATTGGGCCACCATATCGTTGGCAGTCTCCTCGGCCTGAGAAACTTTAGCCTCAGCTTCCCGAAATCGATTGGTCCATAGCTCAATTTCAAGGACTCGAGCCTCATTGGCCAACGTCAAGTCTGCAACCTCTTCCCGAAGGGAAGTCTTCTCCGACTCCAACTATTGCACCCGGGCTTCCAGTTCGGCTTTGTTCTCATTAAGTTCGGCTCTGCTCTCGTCAAGCTCGGCCTTAACCCGATTAAGCTCGGCTTGCACTCCCCTCAGCTTACAACCGAGCTCTTTCTTTGCTTCCTCCAGCCGGATAGCACAGGACGCGTGCTCTTTATTCAAAAGGTCCAATCCGGTCCGGCTTTCTAGC
>NW_017679712.1:5147-15904 GCF_001879085.1 Nicotiana attenuata | reverse complement strand
TCTAGCTTTTCTCGCTAAACTACTTTCAACCATTTCTTATCCGATCTAGGGTTTCTGAAAGTTTAAATGTTTCTCTTTTCTTTTGTGTGTATTTGCCTCTACTGTGTTCTTATATTTTCTTCTTCTACAATGTTCTTGTATGCTTCTCCTACTGTGTTTCCTATACTATGTTATCGTATGCTTTTCTACTGTATTTCTTTTCTCCTGTGTTCTTATATTTTCTCCTACCGTGTTCTTACACGCTTCTTCTACTGTGTTTCCTATACTATGTTCTCGTATGCTTTCTCCACTGTCTCTTCTCTACTGTGTTCTGATATGTTTCTCCTACTATATGTTCCATTACTATGTTCTTAAGTTTCCCTATTAAACTTCTCAGCATGTTTCTGCTACTGATCTTATCAATTTTTCCATTTTTATGTTTCGTGTTAGTTTCTTCTACTCTATTTTTCTTTGAACCTCTACTGTGCTCTGCATGTTACCTTTCTATCATGTTTCTCACGAGTTTCAGTTGCTGAGAGGAACATGGTAGAGGTTTCAGTTCCTTTTGAGACCTCTGGACCTATTTCAAGTCTTTGAAACGAGTTTCAAAACACTTGTTTTTCGCATGATTCCAACTTTTGCTAAACTCTTCTAAGAACTGTACATCGGATCCTTTGTATGCTGCTAAACGATGCTTCTCATCTATTTTTGATGACCTATGTGACAACTATGCTTATGTGGTCTATTTTCTACTGATTTTTACAATAACACAACATCTTCTTTCATGCTTGACATGTCTGTATGCTCTTTATATGCAATGAATTTCCCTCTAAAATTGTTTGCAAATTTGCGTTTAGTTCAGACTCCCTTTGAGTATGTTTGATTGATTTTCTTTCCTTGTTTGCTGATTCTCTCTATGACTCGACCTAAGTTAAAACCCTTCTCAGCTTTTGCGACTTAGTTCATTCATGGGTCAGTAATTACAAGATCCCCAGCCTTTGATTTACTGGCTGTTAATTGGTTTTCTTACCTTTTTTGTACAACAGTGTATTTCAAAACCCTGTCCATAAATAACCTTTTATGTATTTGCCCTTAATTACATGTTTTGCACAAAGTGCTTATTCAATTTCTTTCCTTAAATTGTTTTTACCCGTTTGAATCTGAATCCCTTAGTTAAGGGAAGTCTTGTGTAATTGATGCTTAATTGTCAATCAATTTCTTAACTATTTTTCTTACCTTATTTCTGCCTGGTTTTCTACACAATAAAAGGCACGACCCTTTTCACAAACGACAATTCAGAATCCTTCTGAAAACTCATACTCTCACAATAATATTCTCTTCTTGTCTGCACTGTGGCCTGTTTACAAGACCTACTGCTTTCCTTTGTTTGTTTCTCTGAAACTGGTATGTCCGGATTTAATTTTTAGCACCACAACAATGTGTATTTACTGCTTTTGTGTCCATGTTTACTTGCATGTTCCTGTATATCTCAACACTTAAATTGGCATGCTAATTTCCTTCTGTTTGTCTGTTATGAACCCCCATTCCCATATTACCACTATGTGTTTTGAGTTATTACTTGAGGCATGGCAATGTAAGTTGTTGTCCATGAAATAAGTTTGATCCATGTGGGTCTTAACCTCTAAACAATATGTGCTAACAAGCCTAAGGGTGTGCCAGCATCTCCCATTGCTGGGTATGCCCACCAGCCTGCTTTTTGCCTCTTGCAACTTCCCATTCCCCTATACCCTTATGTGTACTGATTTAAGCTGCTTCCCTTTTCCCTTTCCCCTTTCAGAATTCTACTTCTGCACTTGCACTCTCTCTTAGTCCCTAAGTTCTGCCCCCCTCTTGTGAGCCTTGTCTTGGGACCTTGACTTCCCTCTGAACTTGGACATCTGAGGGCCGGCCCTTCCACACTGCACTATGTCTTAATTTGGTGATACATCTAGGTGTAAGCACTGCCCGGAGTTCATATGAGACTCTTAGGGAACTTTGACACACCCCAAATGGGAGAAAGGCTTTGAAATATGATCTCTTGGAGTTGGTTTACTTCATACTTCAGACAGGAAGTCTGAATCAGGCTCTCCTTTGTTGTACTTTTAATTTCTGTTGTATTTTTTCTTTACTTTACTTCTTTTCTGTGCTGTAATAACTTTGTAATAAAACTCTCGGGGGTGGCTAGTGAAAACGGGAGGGGTAACCATGTATGCAAAGGGGTAGATAACATGCCTATAGGAGTTTCTGAATTTTTGCACTCTCATATGTAGATAACCTGCCTATAGGAGTTTCTGAATTTCTGCACTCTCATATATAGATACCATGTATATAGGAATTCTGCACTCTCATATATAGATACCATGTCTTTAGGAATCCTGCACCCTCATATATAGATACCATGTCTGTAGGAATCCTGCATACTCTCATATATAGATACCATGTCTATAGGAATCCTACATTCTCTCATATAAATGCCATGTCTACAATTATTCGAAATCTGAATTATGCATATGCATATAGAAAAATATGCCTATAGGTCTTTCTGAATCTTGTATATCCACTTTCATTAGGCAAACATGTTTATAGGTCTTAAATAACCAACTGCAACTAAATATCATGTTCATATAAAATACAACGCCTAGATATCCTGTTTGTAGGATTTTCGCATTTCTCTATGTCTATAAAAGTGTTGTAAATCGACAACGCATAGAAAGCATGCCTATAGAAGCTTTAACCAAACCTGAATCACCTCACTCGATTATAAGTCTAAAACCAGCAATAATAACGCCTTACTAGTTGCAGAACTTATGATCTTTTGCTAAAACTCGCCTTTCTTTAATAATTGACAACCTTTTCTTAAATCAATATGTACTCAGCTCATATCCTTGTTTCTGAAATTTTTAGATATCATGCCTATAGGATTTTTGCCCAACACTTAGGCAAGCCCTAGGATAAATTTTTATAAACTGAATCAGATTTTATTAGCTACAAGCAGCAGGCAGGCCTGATTCGGGCTTCTTATCTGAACTATATAATAAATCAGTCTGCCTCAACCTTTAAGTTTTAATTAGACCTTAAACAGTACATGCAAGACATGCTAAATTATGTTCTTCTCTGTTTAAAGGAGGTGTATTTGAGCCTTATATTTGTTTATATGCTTTCCCCAAACTTGCTATATGTGTTTTTCTTGTCGCCTTAGTATTTTACCTTTTGAAATCACAAATAAGCCCAACATCTCCTCCCTTTAGGATTAGTAGTCCCAAGTACCTTCGGGGCGAAGCGGGTAATAGCATGCAATAAGTAAACGAGACCATTCCACGCTTTAATTTCATAACGGGGTGGGAAAGGGTAGATATGGATATGATGACCACGTGATAACATCACGTGTAGCCCCTCACTGAGGAGTGATTACCGGATGTTGTGTGGGGTGATCCATATTATTAATAAGCCTAGGACCCCCTTTCCCTTAGTTCTTTGTTTTTTTTAAATCTTTTAAAACCATTTCTTCTAAGAAAATCAACTCTCTTTAGTTCTTTCCGACTTTGTTTATTTGTGACCATTACATGAAAATACCCTCTTATTTGAAACTCTTACTTGCCTATGTGTTATTTGCACTTAAGTCACAACAATAGTTTGGCCGGGAACCACACTAGTGGATCCTGAGGGGTGCCTAACACCTTCCCCTCGGGATAATTTCAAGCCCTTACCCAATCTCTGGTTATCCAAATTAAACCCTTCTTAGTGTCCTAATGCACTTAAATCATTAGGTGGCGACTCTTTAATTCCAAAATCCAATTCCCAAAAGGGAACGAGTTGTCTTCCCAAATGTCATAAACCCGATTTCGCGAGAAAAGGGGGCGCGACAGCATGGCGACTCTGCTGGGGATTTTCTTTTAGGCTTTTACCATTTCAAGCTATTACTGTGACTTTACATTTCTTATATGCCTTTATTTTTTTAATACCTTTAAGCATTTAATTCCTTCTCCTACTATAAAACTGACCTGTCTTTTGTTTCTTTCCATTATCTCTTTTACTGCTTTCCTTTACTGCATTTCTTTATTACTGTTTTAAATTAATGTAATTATTATTTTATGAACGTGCAAATATATGACAACTTGTTTTAATTATTGCATAAACATGTTTTCAACATCATATTGCACTCGTGCCAAACAAAATACCATAGCAACACTTATAATGAGTGGTTGCGCTCTTCCAATATTATCACCCCCTAAATCCGGCAAAGGCATATTTATGGTAAAACCAGTCGATCAACGGTATAGTCGACGGTTTCGCGTCTTTCCCTCTTGAGTTGTCCGCTCAAGGGTACCAGTCTAATACCATATAAAAACCTTACTATGTTTAATTGTGCGTGCATCATGGTCAAACCTAGCCGAGTCAGTTATGTTGTCTGCATAATGACTCTTTAAGATAGCCTTGTCCAAAGTCCACCGGGTTTCCCTAAAACCCAAACGGACACTACCATGTTTTGTGCATTTATTTGGAAAACTAAATGCTTCTATGCCAATTATTGATATTTAGTAGTCGAGTCTGGTGGGGGTAAGGGCCTAACCTTTTGTCTTGCAGAAAGATGAGGCATGAAGTCCCCCGATTTGGCATGGTCACCAACGTCCACCCCAAACTGCTAAGCTGTAGGAAATGAAGGCGGACATCTGGCCAGACTTGCTACTAGGACTGCGCGAGTTAGGGAAGCTGTTCGATGGAGCCAATGATGCCGATTCTGGGGAAGGTCCCTCTGGGACCAAATAGATAGGAATTTCCATTTCCGCTTTATAAAATGTAATAAGGCCAATGGCCATTAGTGATTTTTATTTTCTTGTTATTTAGTGTCGTTTTAGGATTCGTCTACCTTTTATCAATGAAATGAGGCATTTAGCATTCTAAGTTCTCCAAATTAACTTATCGCTAGGCCTACCTCGGGCACAACGAGGTCCCCAAAATTAGGACACACTTTCTATTTCAAGCACTACGTGTTTAAATATTGCAACATTTTTCTAATGATCCTCACTGACTTGTTACCTTTTGTTTTTACTTTTTGTTTATTCCCCTCCCCAAAGGTTAGTTCGTGAACTCTGGCAACATCATCATATTTTACGAGATCCAGGGGCCCTCCACCTACTCCTCTTCCCAGTCCTGTCAGACACAAAAACAAAGGAAAAATGGAAGACTCGAACAACTCAACTGAACGGGTAGAGGTCACTCATGGTACTCTGGTCCCCAAGGAAAATGCATCCCAACTAGAACAAAAGTTGTTGAAGTTTCAGGAAGAACTTGATCAAGTCAGGAATCTGGCAAGTCTGTCATTTTCCCTCACCACTCCAGAGGTTACTTTCCCAAATACTCAGAATCATGTATCTCCGCAAAACATCCTAAAGCAACAAAACCATCCCGCTCCTCACCACCACTGCAATACCTGCCATACCGCAAATAACACCCTACTGCTCATCCCAGAAGTCCAGAACTCCACAAATGACCACTGCCACACCCAACATAATACCCCCATCTACGTGGAGACTATGCCACACTCCACCCAGCCCATCTCAAGCACGCTCGAGTCTGATGATAAAGACTTGCTCATCAGAAACCTAGCTGAAGAACTTAAGAAATTGACTAGCAGAATTCAAGGCGTTGAAGGAAGTAAAGGAATTGAAGGGCTGAACTACGAAGATATTTGCATACAGCCCAATGTCGAACTGCCCGAGGGGTACATACCTCCTAAGTTCGAGATGTTTGATGGTACAAGGGATCCGAGGGTCCATTTGAGAACGTACTGTGACAAATTGGTTGGAGTAGAAAGAGATGAGAAAATCCGCATGAAGCTTTTTTCATGAGAAGCTTGAAGGGAGATGCCTTATCTTGGTATATTAGCCAGGACCCAAAGAAGTGGTCAAACTGGGTAAGCATGGCATCCGGTTTTATGCACAGATTCAGGTTGAACACAGAGAATGCACCATATGTGTTCTATATTCAAAACTTGAAGAAGAAACCCACAGAGACCTTCCGTGAGTATGCTACTCGATGGAGATCCAAAACTGCTAAGGTTAGGCCAGCTTTGGAATAAGAACAAATGAACAAATTCTTCGTTCGGGCCCAAGACCCACAGTATTATGAGAGGCTGATGCTCATCGAGAATCACAAATTTTCTGACATCATCAAGCTAGGAGAAAGGATCGAGGAAGGCATCAAGAGTGGCATGGTTACGAACTTTGAAGCCTTGCAAGCTACCAATAAGGCTTTATAGTCTAGTGGTACGTCCAAGAAAAGGGACGTAGGTGCTGTAATGGTTGCACAGAGGACCATATCCCCTACCAAATACCAAACATACCCAATAACTCGAATCACATATCAGCCTACCCCAAATTACCAAGCACCCTCACCCTTTTACCATACTCCACCACCCACTTATCAGTCATCTCCACCTCCCGCATATCAGCCTACTTCACCCAAATACGCCCAACCAGCACATGTTTACCAAGCCTACAACACCCAACCATCCCACTATCAATCACCTTCCCCACGTCAAAACTTCCCTAGACCTCGACCAAATTTTGACCGCAGACCTCCCAAACAGTATACCGCCATTGCTGAACCAATTGACCAGCTATACGAAAGGCTCAAAGCTGCTGGTTATGTCACCCCTATCCCTGCCATAACCCCCGAAAACCCTTCTCAGCGGGTCAATCCAAATAAATCATGTGCATACCATTCCGGCATGAAAGGACATACCATTAATGAATGCCGCTCTCTGAAGGATAAGATCCAGACTTTGATTGATAACAAGATCATTGTAGCAAAGGAGTCTGCTCTAAATGTCCGTAATAACCCTCTGCCAGACCACAAGGGCGGAGGTGTTCACATGATCGAGATAGAGGATGACTGGGATCCCAAGGGATCAATCGGTTTAATCACAGAAGGCGACGATCCAAAGAAGCCAGTAGTTACCCTTAATCCGATTGTGGTCTAGATTCAGCCTTCTAGGGACACCGAGGTAAACATGTCCATGACACTCGAGTTTGAAGCACCATCCTCTGCAAAGACGCTAGCGCCGATTGAGGTTGAGTTTATGTCACCAGCAAACGCACCTACACCCTTAGAAATTGCAGTTTTACCGCCTAAGGAGCCTGCTCTGTTTGGAGTAAAGATAGCCATGCTAATTCCAATGGCAATGTCGGCAGTAACACCATTCCACACTAATGTCATACCTTGGGACTACACAGCTGAGGCCAGAAGAAAGGGGAAGGTCAAGTTCGGGGAAACCGTTGTGGCACAGGGTATGACAAGAACCGGCAGGGTTTATACCCCGGAGCATTTGGCCGAGTCAAGCAAGAACGCCTCTAATCGGCCAACCATCACTGAAACTGGGCCCAACGATCTCTGGAGAAAGATACAAGTCAAAGAATACTCAGTCATTGATCAGCTGAACAAAACACCGGCACAGATTTCTATCCTTGCTTTGCTACAAAGTTCCGATGCACATAAGATTGCCTTGCTAAGAGTGCTGGGTGAGGCATATGTACCAAGTAACATCACCGGCAGAGAGATGGCAAACATGGTAGGCTAGGTATTGGAAAGTCACAATATCACTTTTCATGAAGATAAGCTGCCACCGGAGGGGTTGAGCCACAACAAGGCATTGCACATCATCGTGTAATGCGAAGATTATTTTATCACCAGGATCCTGATTGACGGAGGGTCCAACCTCAATATTTGTCTGTTGGTGACGCTCAGGACATTAGTAAAGGGGCTGCATAAAATCAAGGACGGGGCCATCAACGTTAAAGCTTTAGACGGATCTCAAAGGTCCATTATTGGGGAAATTAGATTGTGTTTGCAAATGGGCCTACTTGGTTTGATGTTGATTTCAAGTGATAGACGTGCTGGCATCTTACAATTTGTTGTTGGGACGACCATGGATTCATGCCGCTGGGCTGTAGCATCAACACTACATCAGGCAGTGAAGTTTGAGTGGAACCACAAAGAGGTGATCATTCAAGGCGACGATAGCAATCCCATATACAGTCACCAGACCATCCCAGCAATCGAAGACATAAGAAAGATAGGCGGGGAGACCTATCACCACATCGAGTGGGTCAACGCCGTTGATAAAGACAAATAGTGGGACAACAAAATTGAAAGCATACTGAACTGGAGCGGATACGAACCTAGCAAGGGACTTGGCAAGAATCTCCAAGGAATCTCTAAGCCCATCAAGCTCAAAAAACATGGCACCACCTTCGGATTGGGATATGAGTATACTTGGGAGGAATTCAACCACTGGTCGCCACCATGGCGCAATCCTTACTATCCATTGGAGCAGCCAATACCACGCTTGGAACAGACTTTCCAACCGGCCAAAGTTATCTATTTGTTCCTAGAAGACGATGATATGGATTGCTGTGTCATTTTCGAGGAGAAGGGGGAGGAAGGCCCTTCCATACATGCTGTAAGCAGAGGAGCATGCCTCAATAACTGGACCGTCAGAACCACCAGAGCCCGGCGAGCCTCGGGGTAGCAAGGCTGAACAAGCATCATGCACTATCTTTTATTTTACTAGTTAACTTTCCTTTCGCATTTTAATTTCGCAAAAAGATCTCTAATGTTCAAACACAGTTATGGAATTTATCAAAGCATTTCGGTTTTCTTATAAATCTTACTCTTATTATTTTCTCTCATTACTTTACTTATACACCATTACTATTACTTATCTTGATGAACCAATGACTGTGACATGCAACGAGACAACGCAATAAACGGATATAGATTCAGAGGAAGATGATATACCGGAAGAGATTATTAAAGAAGTTGAGAATTTTGAGAACAGACCTAAGTCCAACCTGGACGAGACTGAGACTGTTAACCTGGGAGATGCAGAAAACATCAAAGAAACACGAATCAACGTTCACTTATCACCGTCAGAAAATAAGGAATACACAGAGTTTCTAAGAGAATATGAGGACATATTCGCCTGGTCGTACGACGACATGACTGGGCTGAGTACATCTATTGTGGCACACAAACTGCCGACCGATCCGACACGTCCACCAGTAAAACAGAAGCTCAGAAAATTCAAGCCAAATATGTGTTTGAAAATCAAGGAAGAAGTCACTAAGCAGGTCAAAGCTAAGGTTCTCAGGGTAGTAGAATATCCGACGTGGTTAGCCAATATGGTGCCAGTACCGAAAAAGGATGGGAAGGTCAGAGTCTGTGTCGACTACCGGGATCTCAACCGGGCCAGTCCAAAAGACGACTTCCCCTTGCCAAATATACACATCCTGATTGATAATTGTGCCAAGCATGAATTGCAATCATTCGTGGATTGTTTCGCTAGTTATCATCAGATATGGATGGATGAAGAAGATGCTGAGAAAACGGCTTTCATCGCGCCGTGGGGAATGTACTGCTACAAAATGATGCCATTTGGGCTAAAGAATGCAAGGGCCACCTACATGAGAGCCATGACTACCATTTTCCATGATATGATACACAAGGAGATCGAAGTTTATGTAGACAATGTTATCATCAAGTCCAAGAAGGCCACTGATCACATGGAAGATTTGAGGAAATTCTTCAGTAGACTGCGAAGGTATAACCTAAATCTGAATCCTGCGAAGTGTGCATTTGGGGTTCCAGCTGGGAAATTGCTCGGGTTTATTGTGAGTCACCGGGGGATAGAACTGGATCCATCAAAGATCAAAGCCATTCAAGAATTGCCACCGCCAAGTAACAAGAAAGACGTAATGAGTTTCTTGGGGAGACTTAAGTACATCAGCCAGTTCATAGCACAATCTACAGTTATCTGTGAGCCGGTCTTCAAGATGTTGAAGAAGGATGCCGCCACCGAATGGACTGATGACTGCCAAAAAGCTTTCGATAGAATCAAGGAATACTTGTCAACGCCACCAGTCTTAGTCCTTCCTGAACGAGGTACACCTCTGTTACTCTACATCACAGTGTTAGATGGTGCCTTCGGTTGCATCCTGGGGCAGCATGATGAGACAGGAAAGAAAGAGCAGGCCATTTACTACCTCAGCAAAAAGTTCACTCCGTACGAGGCCCGGTATTCTCTGTTTGAACGCACCTGTTGTGCTTTAACTTGGGTAGCCCAGAAGCTGAGGCACTACTTCTGTGCCTATACTACATATCTCATATCAAGGATGGATCCTTTGAAGTACATATTTCAGAAGCCCATGGCCACTGGCAAGCTCGCCAAGTGGTAAATCCTGTTGAGTGAATTCGACATTGTCTACGTGACTCAGAAAGCAATCAAGGGACAGGCACCAGCGGATCACCTGGCTGAAAACCCCGTGGATGGAGAATACGAACCCCTGAAAACATATTTTCCTAACGAAGAGGTATCATTCGTAGGCGAAGACATTGCGGAATCCTATGATGGTTGGAGAATGTTTTTTGATGGAGCAACAAATTTCAAAGGAGTCGGCATAGGAGCAGTCCTAGTATCAGAAACCGGTCAGCATTATCTGGTGTCTGCACACCAATAATATGGCTGAGTACGAAGCCTGTATCTTAGGGCTCAAGATGGCTATTGACATGAACATCCAAAAGTTGCTAGTAATTGGGGACTCAGACCCACTCATACATCAGGTACGAGGAGAATGGGCGACCAAGAATTCCAACATATTCCCTTATCTGCACCACGTACAGGAGTTGAGAAAGAGGTTCACAAAGACAGAGTTCCAGCATGTTCCCAGAGTCCAGAATGAGTTTGCCGATGCATTGGCTAACCTATCGCCCATGATAAA
>NW_017679712.1:0-650 GCF_001879085.1 Nicotiana attenuata | reverse complement strand
TTAAGTTTTACCCGTTTATTAAACTTTCTCTAGCATTGTTTCTGTCTACTAATCTTTATCTAATTTTTCCAGTTTTAATGTTTCGTGTTAGTTTCTTCTTACTCTATTTTTCTTTGAACCTCTACTGTGCTCTGCATGTTGCCTTTCTATCATGTTTCTCACGAGTTTCAGTTGCTGAGAGGAACATGGTAGAGGTTTCAGTTCCTTCTGAGACCTCTGGACCTATTTCGAGTCTCTGAAACGAGTTTCAAAATACTTGTTTTTCGCATGATTCAAACTTTTGCTAAACTCTTCTAAGAACTGTACATATGATCATTTGTATGCTGCTAAACGATACTTCTCATCTACTTTTGCTGATCTATGTGACAACTATGCTTCTGTGGTCTAGTTTTTTACTTATTTTTACAATAACACAACATCTTCTTTCATGCTTGACATGTCTATATGCTCTTTATATGAAATGAATTTCCCTCTAAAATGGTTTGCAAATCTGCGTTTAGTTCAGACTTCCTTTGAGTATGTCTGATTGATTTTCTTTCCTTGTTTGTTGATTCTCTCTGTGACTCGACCTAAGTTAAAACCCTTCTCAGCTTTTGCGACTTAGTTCATTCATGGGTCAGTAATTACAAGATCCTCGACCTTTGATTTAC
>NW_017679711.1:12314-15913 GCF_001879085.1 Nicotiana attenuata | reverse complement strand
ATCACGCATGTATCTCACCTACAGGTATACATGGATATACATGTGATACACAAATTGATACAAATATGGTACATATGTGATACACAATATACACATGGATTTTCTTCAGGCTTTTGAGTTGAATTGTCATATTTGAAAGTAGAAAAGGACGGAGAAAATGACACTGTATAGCAGTTCTTAAAATAATAATCAAAAATACATATTTTTGTATATTGCCTCTGTGTGTATATATTTCTGTATGTTATGTACCAAAAATATACAAATTTTACATAATCTTGTGATTATTGAATATAAATAGTTTCGGCCACATGAATGATCTCCGTCAAAAAGGCTTTGTTTAAGACTAGGAGTGGCAAACGGGCAGGGCCGGTCGGATATGGTACGGGTCAAAAACGGATCAATCATCCGACCAGACCCATATTTAATACGTATAAAAAACGGGTTAACCGGCGGATAATATGGGTTACCCATATTATCCATGACTTCTTGTATATGATCACTTTTGGGAGAATTCGTAGTCTCTCTAACTTGAGGAACCACCAATTTGAGGCTTTACAAATGTAAAAGTTAGACCCATTGGTTATCCATTTTCTAAATGGATAATATGGTTCTTATTCATATTTGACCCGTTTTTAAAGAGTTCATTATCCAACCCATTTTTTAGTGGATAACATGGGTGATTTACTGTTTTCTTTGAACCATTTTATCACCCCTATTTAATATCCACACAAATGTTGAAGTCCACAAGTAGACGTTTCGTTAATGCAACAATTAGGTCATGAATTGTAGTGCCAAAAATACACAAAAAGTGTGACAAGAATGCCTTTAAGCGAATGGAAGATGTCGTATTTTGCTGTATAAAGATTTGTGACATAAACGAAAAAAGTGGTCAAATTTTACTAAAGGCAAATTTTTGTTTTCCCTTTCTTTGTTTTCTCCCTTTTATGAGGGCACAAAAAAGAAAAGAAAAAGATATAGCGGAGTTTATATATCCAGTTCTCTTCGTTCTGTAATCAGAGCATTCACATATGAAAGTAATATTGTGGAGGCTGATTACGACATTGGGAGAATATGGTGGTTGTTAATTGGACAACCACCATATTGCCATTTCCCTTCTATAAATAGGATAATGAATCCCTTTATGTAAAGGAATCTGATGCATTCACATTAATTTCTAGTGGTTTTTATGATTCCTTTTCGTAATTTTGATGTTTAAGTTTAATTTGTGAGATGAAAATTCGAATAAATCATATTGGTTGTTGATGAGCTGGGCGTAATGATTATCAGATTAAGTGTAATCATATTGTGTGGCCATTTTGGCATACTATTTAACAATTATATATCATAGATCATGGCAAACCTTATAAAGCACATAAAAAATTCCATATGTGTTCCTTTGTGCAAATGGAATTTCGAGTAATCCCATATGTGAAACCTAAATATAATTTTAATTAGGACAACAGGGATCTCACGACCCAAATTTTATTATAGGTCGTGATGGTGCCCAACACCGTTGTTAAGCAAGTCAACCCTAATCAACTGGTGGGTGCTCATTTATTTTACCAAACAATCCCAACATTTACTAAATCTTGAACTTTTAGACAGTCGATAATTAACAAATTCATAATAATAAAATTACAACCCAAAATAATAGTCTACAAATGTGTGTGTCAGGAACTAGTGTCACAAGTGCTAGGGCAACTAGTACAATGTACAAAATACAACTATTCCTACTGCCTGAAATAGAATAGACAGTAAATAACAAAAGGAGAGACTCCGGCATGCTGTTGAACGACTCAGAAGGGACAGCTCACCGTGAGATCTCGATCAGGTATCAGGAACGTGCGCCGGACAAGTAGCTAGATGCACCTGCCTCAGATCCTGTACAGTTAAGTACAGAAGCGTAGTATGAGTACATAAACAACATGTACCCAGCAAGTATCCAGTCTAACCTCGAAGAAGTAGTGACGAGGGGTCGACTTGAAACCTACTAGGGTCAGCAATAATACAGTTCAAGTTCTACGTTAAGCATGAATAGCAAGAATATAATGACAGTTCAAGGACGAGAAGAAACAAATATTCTTTCTTAACAACATATCAATTCCAGTCATATCATGTAATAAGTTACCTCCCACTCTTGGTTTTTCTTTGTTTCTTTTTTCTCTTTTTTCCTTTTTTGATTTTTCTGTCCCTATTCTAGAAGCCGGTCAACATGCAAACCGAAACAAATAAATGCTCAAGTAGCACGTAAGATGCATCAGGATGGTCTTTTCATTTCAGGTCACCTGTCCTAGACGGACCCAACCCCTGTGTTGAGTCCCCTAAGTCAAATGCACGTGATGCAAACAACATTCCTACTANCCTATTCTAGAAGCCGGTCAACATGCAAACCGAAACAAATAAATGCTCAAGTAGCACGTAAGATGCATCAGGATGGTCTTTTCATTTCAGGTCACCTGTCCTAGACGGACCCAACCCCTGTGTTGAGTCCCCTAAGTCAAATGCACGTGATGCAAACAAACATTCCTACTAGGGATCCGGCATGAGGCTTTGTTATACTAGGTTCAAAACCTGGGTATTTGTTCTAGACTATGTACCCGAGCGGACAACTCGAGTCAAGGAGGGGGCTACGTACCGGGGACCCGAAAGATCATCCGGCTTAGTAACTTGTCCGAGCCTCTTTCTTAGTTCAAGGTATGACACTAACAGAATAGGGAGTCTCGACCAGCGAGCACATACCCGAAGATAAGAAGAGAAGGGTTTCGTAACCGTTTATATGTACAATTCACCAAATACCAAAGCGGTAAAGCATTTAGCACATTTAGCATGAAACATGTAGGAAAATCAGATAATAAATAAAGCCAATCATAACAGCTACTCTAAGCTCGAATTCTTGAACCCTGAACCGAAGTTCTGGGTTCGTTGTCCCCAGCAGAGTCGCCAGAGCTGTCACACCTCCTTTTTTACACACCTACCCCGAAGGATAATGTATGAGGGAGTTTTTCCAATTTAAGTGACATTATTCGAAATAGCATTATTTATTTAATCAGAGTCGCCACTTGGAATAGGTTTGGCTTTTGGTGTCCCAAGTCACCGATTTATCTTGAATCCCAAATCGAGGAAATTTTCGACTTTCCAAATGAAGTCTGCGAACCAGAAATTCTGACTAAGGAATTCTATTGACCCGAGGGAAGGTGTTAGGCACCCCCGGATCCCGTGGTTCTAGCACGGTCGCTTAAACTATTATAAATGGCCTAATATCTGATTTTAATACATGTTTCAACCTATAGTGCAATTTTAAATTATTTACCATTTTTATTTAATTTTAAGGAGAATTGCAACGTTATTAAAATATATCTCGAACCACGTCACATAAATGCACCCGTGGTTTTTGATATATTTTAACATCGTTGGGACTTGGATTTGGGTCACATAAATGCGCACCCGAGTTTAGGAAAGTAAAATTATTAAAGAACGCGCTTAAAGTGACTAACGCGTTATTAAATTTGCGGGAGGCCATGAACATTCTCTAAATGGCACGTCCCGAATTCTAAGGATTTTTAAAAGATAATTATTGAGGGCCACGCAATTTGTGAATT
>NW_017679711.1:4792-5647 GCF_001879085.1 Nicotiana attenuata | reverse complement strand
GGGAAGGTGTTAGGCACCCCCGGATCCCGTGGTTCTAGCACGGTCGCTTAAACTATTATAAATGGCCTAATATCTGATTTTAATACATGTTTCAACCTATAGTGCAATTTTAAATTATTTACCATTTTTATTTAATTTTAAGGAGAATTGCAACGTTATTAAAATATATCTCGAACCACGTCACATAAATGCACCCGTGGTTTTTGATATATTTTAACATCGTTGGGACTTGGATTTGGGTCACATAAATGCGCACCCGAGTTTAGGAAAGTAAAATTATTAAAGAATGCGCTTAAAGTGACTAACGCGTTATTAAATTTGCGGGAGGCCATGAACATTCTCTAAATGGCACGTCCCGAATTCTAAGAATTTTTAAAAGATAATTATTGAGGGCCACGCAATTTGTGAATTTTGTTTGGCGCGGCGCACCTCGATTTATTTTAAAGGCCACCCTAAAAGGAATTATTATTCTCTATTAAGGATTGTCTCTAAAAACTTAATTAATTAGCAATACAAATTAATTATTATTGAAAGTGTTAAAAGGTTCGGGCCTCAAGATCAAGTCCAAATTTAAACAAGAGGATCTCCATTATTGAAGACTTCTTAATTTGAATTTGCTACTTAACTTGAAAGGCCCAAAGTTACATTACAACATTAAATTACGACCTTTAAAAGAAATCAAATCTTCAGCATATAGGGCTTTGAGACTAGCCCAAGAAGGAGGAAATTGTAACCAGCTTGTACAAGAAGCTATTCCAGATGGGCTTCTGGACATGCCTAGGGCAACAGAATTAGGACTTAGCCTAAACCACACAGGCCTTTGACTTTAGTGAAATTAATTGATTAAAAAAACCC
>NW_017679711.1:0-3054 GCF_001879085.1 Nicotiana attenuata | reverse complement strand
TAAATTGGTTCCTCTCTATATTTTCTATGGCTACTTTTTACCATATAAAAGCTCAATCGCCAATAGGACATCTCAACCACAGTAGTTCAGTCGTTTGTTAAGAAATAGCTTGGGTTGTTAGCAGTAGTCAGAATCCTTTGACAGTCAGTACTCACTAGTTTGTTGGTAGTAATAATCATAATGTCCAGTCTTAAAAAGTTGTATAATTTATAAGTTTAATAATTCTATTCTTAAAAAGTTTATAAACCAATTTGGTGAAAATCGGCAAGTTGTCTTTTTCATATTTACATGTTTGTTCTATGATGACTATGAGTTGTTTATAAATAGAAAAATATTACATATTGATTCAGCCCCATGTATGTCACTGCAATCATTGTCGTATAGTTAAAAAGTTCACACCCTTTTAGGCTTTGCAAATTTGATGAAATTTTCAAGTTTATTTACTCTTTCTTAGTTGTGACCAGTGTGTAGCCGAAATTTCTACATCCAACTGAAGGAAGAGAATGGATCAATATTTTAATCTTTAAATTGCAATTTGTTGTAATAATAATGTGTAAACGTCGCAGATAAAAGAAGATCACTTAATAAAATATAGTCCGGTTAAACTATGTCAGTGATAAAAAAAAATCTTTGTATTAATTCGTGTGCTTCTTCTCTTGTGAAAATCTAGGTCCTTTGCGCATTTGTTCAAAAAATAACCTGGACTACTTGAAGGTTGCAGACTGAGATATAATACTGGACAGATGCTTAAAGTGAATATGTCTGATGTGCGTATGGTTTATTCCGTGTTGCTGTCTTCTTCAGGATATTCTGGAGAAGGCCCAAACTCTCTCACTGCGAGCTTTGGTAATTGATTCGATCCAGACAATTTATCTGAGAGGAGTAACTGGAAGTGTAGGATGTCTATCGCAGGTTCACTGTTTTGTGCTGTCTTTTGAATTATATGCTGGCTTTAGACAGTCACGGGGAGAACTCTTAGATAAATACTTTTTGGTCCTTGAAGTTCTTCTTCTGATAATTCAGTGGGATTTTAGCGTAATTTCAAAGGATTTTTTTCCCCCAGTTTTATGTTTTTAAAGCAGCTAAAAGGATATTTTGAAATGTCCATGCATTATACAATCACGTTTTCGGAAAATCTAAAAGGACATTTCAAGAAGTTGGCACAGAAGTTTTTTCCATTTCAGGAGATACTTTCAAAAACAATTGTCCTATGCTGGTGCCTAAATTAGTAAATAAGTCATCGAAATTTTAAGGTGAGATATCCTATCAACTTTAGATTACAATATCTTTTCACTTATAAAAAAAGATTGTACCTTTTCATAATTAGAAAAAGGATATCCGCTTGGTTCCTCCAAATAGGTCACCACCTAGCAACATGGTCGCGGTCATTTGATTTAAGGAACCTTTACCACAATGTCCATGTCTGGGATCGAACTTCATATTTGTCCTTGGTTATATTGTTTAATGGTTAATTTTTAAATTCTTCACCACTTTTGAGTGTTGTGGTTTGCATTTTGGGGCTTGCACAATGACCATTTCTGGCCAGTGAAATACTTTTCAATCAGTCAGGAACTCAAAATTAATGGGACCTGCTGTGTTACACATTTGAACTATATTTTTACACTTTAAATGTTAGAAAGGTTTATTTAATTATCTTTACCATGCCATGTGTAGGTCAATTTCTTTTTCTTGGTCTAAAGCCTGTAAATTCTTTGATTTGTAGTAGTGAGACTTGTACTTTGCTTGCATTGTGTGTTGACTTAGTGATAGCTTTATAGCAAGAGTTTACGGAGAAGTTGCCCGTGGGAGTTAGACTCCAGATTATATGATCATGGTTTGTCCCATATGCAGAAATATCAGTATTATTAATTTTGTGAGTTATATTTTGAGGTAATTCGAATGATAGAATGGATACTGGGCAGGTATTGAGTTGGAGCACATTAGCTACTGATAGATTGAGATTCTTATGATTTAAGGGCCGATGGATAAGGCTTCTAATATTTATATTTGGAGCAATCCAATTGTCAATCCAAAAGCGTATATGGGTACCTCTCGTGATATGCCATTGTAATACAATTTGGAAAATCTTCTATCCATGTATAGGATGTTTCCATAAGATTGAAGTTCGTTTAGTAGGGAGCCTAGGGGTGATAATGTATTTAGAGATTAAAAAGGATGCCCAAGGTGTGTGAGGTTGGTGAAAAAGCCTCCAAGCCATACTGGCTAATATGGCATCATTTTTAGCTCTTAGCCTTTGAATACCCAGTCCACCTTGTTCTTTTGGAGTAGTTATTGTTTTCCAATTTATAATGTGAAGCCTTTTTTTCTGCGAGGTAGAAACCCATAGAAAATTCTTTTGATAGCTTTCTCGTCTATTAATGACATGAGTTGGGAGAGACATAATTTGCATTATATGATTGGTAAAGAATGGTGTTTAGAGTTGCTTTGATTAAAGTAGTATGACCTGCCATTATGAGGTGGTTCGTTTTTCAGCCTGCTAACCTATTTTTTAATTATCGACGCAAGATTCACCAGGAAGGGGATTTGACTTGTATTTATAAAGAGTATCTACCCATTACATGCCAATAGTTATTGTACATGTCTTGGCTCCTATATAACGAATATTAGGTGAATTCTTTATTAAAGTGACTACCATTTGTATATTCTTTATTTGTGTAATTAAAGAATTTTATTTCGGTTAAAAAGGAGTGGGCTATGACAAGATCCATGTGGAAGTCCGGGTGTTGAGATATTAGAATACAGGGCTAAATTATGGTCCTACTAATGCAAGTGAAACCTATGGCAAATTGTTAAGCCATAGTAGAAGAGGCGCACCAGCCCTTTTTCTCTTCTTCTTCTCACCCTGTCTCGGAGCACGGGAGTAGGCATGGCAATCCTCGTCACCTGATGGAGGCCTCATTGCGATATCCTTGAAAAGGCCTGCAAAGGAAATTGAAACGAGTAAGAACTCAGCGACACAAAAGAAACCCAAGTATTATTCACTCAGGAAATGAATCTCACCGTGAGAATGGGCCTCCCATCGGCCTTCGAAAC
>NW_017679710.1:5183-15915 GCF_001879085.1 Nicotiana attenuata | reverse complement strand
ACTCATGCCTACATATAGCTTCAATCTCTGCCCATTGACTCTAAATGTGTGAGAGTCTTTCTCCGAGGCAATTTCCACAGCCCCTGAAGGGAAAACTTCGACCAACCGAAATGGACCAGACCATCGTGACTTGAGCTTTCCCGGGAATAGCCTTAATCTGGAGTTATAGAGCAATACCATGTCCCCGGGGCTGAAATGTCGCTCAACAATGTTCTGGTCGTGCAATCTCTTCATTCTTTCCTTGTACAACCTTGTGCTCTCAAAAGCCAGATATCTGA
The DNA here is from genome assembly GCF_001879085.1 of Nicotiana attenuata. NCBI lineage: Eukaryota > Viridiplantae > Streptophyta > Magnoliopsida > Solanales > Solanaceae > Nicotiana > Nicotiana attenuata. The sequence continues at coordinate 15,637 of NW_017679710.1, read as the reverse complement.
ACTCGTCAAGCTCATGCAATTCAGTGATTCTCGTTGTGCCCGCAGCCTCAATGTCTAGGTTCAGCTGTTTCAGTGCCCACCAAGCTTTGTGTTCAAGTTCCACTTGCAAGTGGCAGGCCTTCCCAAACACCAACTTATATGGTGACATACCAATTGGTGTTTTAAAAGCAGTTCTATAAGCCCAGAGTGCATCATCTAGCTTTTTCGCCCAATCAGTTCTTGTGGCGTTTACTGTCTTGGTCAATACACTCTTTATCTCTCTATTAGACACTTCCACTTGTCCACTTGTCTGCGGATGATATGGTGTTGCCACCTTGTGACGCATATCATACTTCGCTAGCAACTTCTCAAATGCTCGATTACAGAAGTGGGTGCCTCCGTCACTGATAATAGCTCTTGGTGTCCCGAAATGGGTGAATATGTTCTTCTTCAAAAACCCCACCACCACTCTTGCATCATTAGTGGGAAATGCTGTAACTTCTACCCATTTGGACACATAATCTACAGCAACAAGTATGTACTTATTGCCAAAGGAGCTGACGAAGGGTCCCATGAAGTCAATTCCCCAGACATCAAACACTTCCACCTCTTGAATCGGGTTCATGGGCATCTCATGGCGACGGGAAATGTTCCCGGTTCGCTGACATTAATTGCAGCCATTCACCCATTGGTGTGCATCTTTAATCACTGTTGGCCAAAAGAAACCGGCCTCTAGCACTTTCGCGGCTGTCCTGACTCCTCCAAAATGCCCTCCATACGCTGATGCATGACATGCCTGCAAAATAGAAGATTGTTCTATCTCGGGGACACACCTCTGGATCATATTGTCAACACATATTCGAAACAGATAAGGTTCATCCCAATAATACATGCGGCAGTCACGATAAAACTTTTTCTTTTGTACAGAGGAAAGATCATAGGGAACTATACCGCATGTCAGGTAGTTTGTAAAGTCTGCATACCATGGCACTTCCTCAAGACTTGTAGCGAGCAATTGTTCGTCTGGAAAGGTTTCCAGAATGTCCTCAACCTCATCTGAATTTTCAGCTCCCTCAAGTCGCGATAGATGATCAGCGACTTGATTTTCTGTGCCTTTACGATCACGAATTTCGAGGTCGAACTCTTGTAGCAACAGCACCCAACGAATCAGGCGCGGTTTAGACTCCTTCTTCTCAATCAAGTACCTGAGAGCTGTATGATCAGTGTATAAAATTACCTTAGAGCCGATCAGGTATGATCTGAATTTATCGAAAGCAAACACCACGGCCAACATCTCCTTCTCAGTCACAGTGTAGTTCGGTTGGGCGCCACTCAGCGTTCTACTGGAATAGTAGATTGGATGCATTAGTTTGTCTTTCCGTTGTCCCAGCACTGCCCCCACCGTAGTCACTGGCATCACACATGAGTTCAAATGGCTGCTCCCAGTCGGGGGCAACAATGATGGGTGCTGTGACCAGCCTGCTCGAATGCTACCCTGCAATCATCAGAAAACAAGAAGGGGTGATCTTTTTCTAACAACTTACAGAGAGGGTTGGCAATTTTTGAAAAGTCTCTTATGAATCTCCGGTAAAAACCGGCATGCCCGAGGAAGCTCCTGATTGCCTTGACTGAAGTTGGAGGTGGCAGCTTTGCTATCACGTCAACTTTAGCGCGATCCACCTCAATTCCTTTACTTGACACCCGGTGCCCCAAGACTATACCCTCTTGTACCATGAAATAGCACTTCTCCCAATTAAGAACCAGGTTAGTCTCAATACACCGTTTCAGTACACGAGTCAGATTTATAAGGCACTCATCGAATGAGTTCCCCACCACTGAGAAATCATCCATGAATACCTCCATTATGTCCTCTACCATGTCAATGAATATGGCCATCATGCACCTTTGGAATGTGGCGGGTGCATTGCATAGGCCAAATGGCATCCTCCGAAAGGCATAAATGCCATAAGGGCACGTAAAGGAGGTTTTTTCTCTGTCCTCAGGTGCAATAGAGATTTGATTGTAACCTGAGTAACCATCCAGAAAACAGAAGTGAGACCTCCCTGCCAATCTGTCTAGCATCTGATTAATGAATGGAAGTGGGAAGTGGCCTTTCCGGGTGGCCAGGTTCAACTTTCTGTAGTCCATGCAAATTCTCCAGCCCGTGACGGTTCTCGTAGAGATCAGTTCATAGTTATCATTTTTAACCACCGTCATGCCACCCTTCTTAGGCACACATTGCACCGGGCTAACCCAGCTGCTGTCAGAGATTGGGAAAATGATTCCCGCATCCAACCACTTTATCACTTCTTTCTTCACCATTTCCTTCATGTTGGGATTCAGCTGTCGTTGGTGTTCCCTGGAAGGTTTGTGTCCCTCTTCCAGCAGAATCTTATGCATACAATAGGCGGGGCTGATTCCCTTAATGTCTGCCATGGTCCACCCACTGGCAGTCTTACACTCCTTGAGTACCTACAAGAGGTGTTGTGCCTGCACATCTAACAAACTAGCTGAGATAATAACAGGTAATGTGGAGTTAGGTCCAAGGAACTCATACCTGAGATGGGCGGGCAGTGGCTTCAATTCCAGCTTTGGTGGCTCTTCAATGGATGGCTTGGCTGGAGGAGTTTCTCTGTTTTCTAAGTGTAGGGGCTCAAATTCAAGAGTTTTATCCCAGAACCCTCTGCCCTCTAAAGCCAATACCCATTCCGCCAGTTCTTCCCCATTCACCTCATCTAAATTTGTTAGACATGCAGCAAGAGGGTCCTCAAGAGTTAACTTCTCATCATCAGTTTCTACGATCACATCCACGGCATCAATAAGAGAACAATTGGCGAATTCACTTGGTAGCCTCATAGATTTCTGCACATTGAATGTTATCTCTTCATCGTTCAATCTCATCTTGAGCTCCCCAGTCTCACAATCAATGAGAGCTCTCCAAGTAGCTAAGAACGGCCTTCCCAAAATTATGGGAATCTCTTCATCCAACTTGCAGTCTAGAATCACAAAATCTGCAGGGAACACAAATTTCCCTACCTGAATCAACACATCATCCAAGATACCAGAAGGTCTTTTTACGGTACTGTCAGCCAGCTGCAACAACATAGAAGTGGGTCTAGCTCTTCCAATACCCAACCTCTTATAGATCGCCAAGGGCATAAGATTTATGCTTGCCCCCAAATCACACAGTGCTTTGGCGAAAGCAAAATTACCAATGGTACATGGAATTGTGAAACTCCCTGGATCAGACAGCTTCTCAGCAATTGGTCTCGTCACCACCGCACTGCAGGTCTGAGTAATAGTCACTGTGGCCAAGTCTTGGAAATCGAACTTTCGGGACATCAAGTCCTTCATCATTTTAGCATAACCAGGCATCTCCTTCAAAGCATCTATCAATGGAATATTTACCTGGATTTGTTTCAGCATCTCCAAGAATTTCTTGTATTGTTCCTCTTTTTGGTACTTGGCCAGCCTTTGTGGGAATGGTGCGGAGGTCTCTTCTTTCCAATGATTTGGGATTTTCTTTTTCAGTTGCCACCTCAACTACTGTTCCTGGGATGTCTCAGCTTCTTTCTCAGCCTCGTTCTGTGTGTTACGTTCTTCCTGGGCAGGCCGAACTGTCACCTCGGTCAGTTTCGTTGACTCATCTAGCTCAATGGGCGTTGGTATAAGTGTTTCAGCCTGTCTGCTTTCTCGAGCCCTTTCTTGCTCCAAGTCTAAGTCTCTGCCATTACGTAGACTCACTGCCATCAGCTGCTTTAGGCCTTGATCTTTTGGATTTATTTGAGTGTCTCCTGGTAATGTCCCGTGAGGACGATTGTTTAGAGACATCGAAATCTGGCCCATCTGCACTTCAATATTCTTGATAGCTGAATCATGTGCATCTACTCTTTCACTGATTTTTGCATTAGACCCAATAACCTGCTGCATCATTGCCTCGAGTCTAGCAAACCCATCTTCCTGCCGTCCACCAGGCTGTTGCTGAGGAGGATGAAACCCCTGCTGATGGTTTTGATTATTGTATCCCTGTGGCCTTTGATAAGGCGCCATATTATTGGGAGGTCTCATTCCTCCCATGTTTCCATTGTTGAACTGCGGCTGGACTGGCCTGTATGGCTGCTGCTGCTGCTGCTGACCCCAATTTTGACCACCCTGTGTCTGGCCTCCATAGTTAGATACATAATTCATGTCTTCAGGGTAGTGATGATGATCACTTTCTGTATTCCACTGGTTACCAATTGGCTGACTAATGTAAGATGTGCATAAGTCCCCATTGGTGGTATCTACAATATGTACCTGCTGCTTCTGCCCTGATTCTTCCACTTTTTTAGTGAGTATACTTATCTGTGTCATTAATGTGGCCATATTTTCAGCAAGTGTTGGATGGATCTAGTGGCACTGAGTGAACCACTGGAGTGATAGGTGCGTTCCTGGTTGTCCACCCCGAATTCTGTGCCATCTTATCAAGCAGACTCTGGCCTTCCCTCCATGTTTTGCTCAAGAATGCCCACTAGCTGAAGCATCAACATTACCTTTCACGCTATCTGACAATCCCATGTAAAACCGCTGCCCAAATATCAGATCTGGAATACCATGGTGCGGACATATAACTAGTATCCCTTTGAATCGTTCCTATGTTTCATGCAGTGTTTCCATTGGTCTCTGTTTGAAACTCAAACTTTCATCAATTTGTTGAGCAGTCTTGTTGGGTGGGTGGAACTTGTTCACGAATTGCTTGANGGAAACATAATAGCTTGATTGCTTCCTGAGTTACGTTGGGCTGCCTTTGAGTTTTGCGGATTGACAGGAAATTCTTCAAGTGCTGTTGAGGATCTTCGACCTGTGACCCCGAAAATAGTCCTTTGTTTTGCAACAAGTGCAGCATGTTGTTCGTGATTTGGAACGATTCAGCCTGTATTTGTGGGACGAAAATCGCCGTGGCCAGATTTTCAGCTGTGGGTTGTGCCCAGTCATAGAGAGCAGCCTCTGGCACAAGAGGTGCCACTGGTGCTATTGGTGCAGCTGGGTCTACTTCGTGATATCCCATGTCCGAATCGACTTGTTCAATTGTTTGTTGTTGTTTGCTTTTCCGGTTGGCCCGGTTCAAGGCCTTAAAAACCCTCTCGGGATCAGATAGAGCTTCGAATACTTCACCAGTTCTCGATGAGTTTCTAGGCATGCACCTGTACAACCAAGTCAACAAACGTTAAAATTTCAATGTAAAGATTTGAAAGGAAGAAAAATGACTACACTAAGAATTTGGGTATTTCTTTCAATTGTAATTGATAACACCGTTAACTCCCCGGCAACGGCGCTAAAATATGATCACGCCCAACTATGCCTTATAAAAAGGACACGCGGACGTTGCAAATATAATCTGAGTATTTAGCCCAGAGTCGAACCCACAAGGAATTAACCTATCAATTACTCTTGTTAAACTTACAAAATTCTACGTAATCAACTTCCCAAACTTTCTGAATAACAATTAAGGATACTTCTACTAACTAAGAATGAATGTAAATAAGCAACTGAAAACTAACTATGATTAAGTTGTAAACAATTAAGAGGAGGTTCTAAGGTTATGATTTCCCCTATTGATGGAATCCCTTCCAGTTATGGTTCACATAGAATTGCCTAATCGTCTCTATCAATCATGGGCACTCTTATTACCGTAAATCTCTCCCGAGTAATCACGACAATTTACTAGACGCACTCTCCCGAGTTACGCTAGCTGGCTTTGTTTATTACAGCTCACTTTAGATTGCACCCAAGGCTTCGTTATCCCTAATCCCGCCTTTAAACCCTCGGTTATTGATCCCTCATATACTTTGGGAGTGGTGTTGTTCAACAACTGACCCAAATATGCACTCTCTCCCGAGGTATGCACACTAAATAGGTACAGCTAATTGAGGATCCTATCAATTAACTACAACAAGAACGTAGTTGAACAAACAGAGATTAAACTGGGCAAACTATATTAACATAACAAGAAGTTCATCCTTCAATAGGTTCCATCAAAACCTTAGGCTAGATATTTAGCTACTCATACTAGTGTTCATCATAACAATATTCAAATTCATCACAAATCGTAAAAAAACAAAAGGAATAAAGGAAGAACTCGATGTTGAATTATCCTCCTTGCCTCTTGCCTCTCCTTGCCTTCAACTAAGTTATGAAAACCGTGATAATAATCTCTTGGGTGAGCTAGACCTTCTATAGGTTAAGTGAATTTGCCCCCGAACTTCCAAATTTACCCCTGAAGTTAAATTTTCCGGAACTGGACTAGCGCGGTCGCGCTAGTGAACGCGCTAATGACCGCGCATATAGCCTATCATTCTGCCTCGACTTCCTGGGCTAGCGCGGTCGCGCTAGTGGACGCGCTAGTGGCCGCACTAGTCCAGGTCTTCATTTTATCTCTTCTTTCTCTCGCCTTCCCACGTACTCAACTTCTAGGGGCTTTTCTTGCTTCAATTTAGCTCCAGATACAGATTTAAGGCCTCATGCATGCCACTCACTCCTGCAAAGTGTGAAATTCACAATTAGAGCCCATTTAACTATATTATAACAGTGAAACATAATCAAGCTGGGGCATAAACAGTCCAAATTGCATGAATCTAGCCTATTATCAGTTTATAGTTGGAAAGAATTAATAAATTTAATCTTGAATTTCTACTGATAATTAATTTGGTATAAACTTTTTTTATGCTAAAGTTACAATTAAAATGGGACGAAAGGAATAGTTCATACATATGAGATATCAAGTTTCTTTATCAGTGTGATTATCAGTAAAGCGAGAAACTTCTATAGTTGGTAAAAACATGTTACAAAAATGAAGTTTTTGAAAAAGTTAGTCACTTTAAAATTGATTTTATATTACTCCTATAGGAGGATTAAAAAAATTCAAAGTGAAAATTGAAAATACACTTCCTCGTAATGAACTTCTACGAATACAAAAAACGACTATGAGTCTTAATGGTCAAATAAAACTGTATGATTTGTTGTTTTGAAAAGATTCTATGAGAATAAAGTATTCCAAAAAGAATTAAGAACTTTCCTGTAAAACCTAGTCGAAGAAAAAGTACAAACAAATAGGTTTCTTAAAAAATGTTAGCTTTTCTCCAATGAGAAGATCAGCATAGCTAGCCCAGTTGGAGTAATTTGACACTCTCTAACCACTATACATGATGTGGTGGCAAATGCTAATTATTGTCTTAAAAGTTCCATAACTAGAATACATTAGGCCAAGTTCCAATTAGTAACAAGCAAGGGCGGCCCGACCAATTTCGTGGCCTAAAACCAAACTTTATGAGGAGCCTTCACTTTTTTACTAATAAAAATTATTTTATTTTTATTTGAAGTCTGTTTTTCTAACTTTTTTAGATGCAAAGTTATTATTAATTTTTTATAATCAATTTCTGCTAATAAGTCTTTCTCAATTGACAATATAACTAATTCATTTAATATCCTTGAGACATTGTTGATCTTAGGTAAGGTTTTATCAATTTTAATTTTGAAACCTTTTTTTCCGCTGAAGCAACGGTAATAGGAATTATTAACATTATTCTATAAGTAATATAAGCATTTGAAAAATAATCAAACTTTTTATTTGATTGAGTATATCAATTAAATTGTTATCTTCTAATTGTACTATTTTTTTAAATATTTTTAATTTAGAAAATAAATCTAAACTATCAATATCGGGTCGATTATTATGATTTAAGGAGCATTGAAGATGAAGGCAATAGTTTTTCAAATTTCCATCATATAGTCATTTTAGTTTTTACCGCTAAATAGAAAACCAAAAATATTTTCATATGCCTCTAATTGTTCAAATCAATTTTAAAGTGAAAAAATAACCCTGTCTACTACTCTCTCCGGTCCATAATAAGTGACTTTTTTGGCTTTTATTTTGGCCCAAAATAAGTGTCCTTTTATATAATCGAGAAGTAATTAACTTTATTTTTCCAAAATTTGCCTTTATTTACATATCTCAATGTGTTAAGTTAACAACATATACATTTTAATTAAGGATAACTCAGTCAAAATATATTTTTATTCTAGGAGTCAGTACGTATTTTCTTAAGGGGCACAACAAATGTTAAAAAGTCATTTATTATTGAGCAGAGCGAGTATGTATAAAAAGTAATCAACTCTAAAGGAGTCTTCGAGAGATTTTGAAATTTCACTATTAACATTATCCTCAAATTGTTTCTTACTATATATTACACGTTTCTTATGAAATTTGGGTTCGATATTAATTTCAAATGCAATTTCCTTGGCAGAAATCAAAGCAGTTGCAAATCCTTCATCTCTTTATTTGTTAAATAAAGAAATCAAATTTTTTCACTTCACATAAAAAAAAATTAAAATTTAGCTATAGCCTATTACGTGTAAAAGAAATTGGGACCTTCATAAATATGGGGCCTAAAGCAATTGCTTTAGCTGCTTTATGGACGGATCGCCCCTGGTAACAAGGTTTGTTGTTTGAAAACAAACTTTATTGTCTCCAGTATTGATACAATATAGTTTCCGATAATTAAATAATTACACAAATATTCTCCAATAACATTTTCTCAAAGTGATGTTGAGGTCTAATCATGGCCTCTGAGGCTCAAATTGGAAAATCCGTGGCATGCCATTAGTAATGGCAAAATGGTTAAAAGAAAACAGTTAACCACTCATATTATCCACTAAAAATGGGTTGGATAATGAACTTTTTAGCAAACGGGTTATCCATTTAGAAAATGGATAACCAATGTGAAACCAATAGATAACCAATGGGTATAACTTTTTCATTTGTAAAGCCTCAAATTGGGGGTTCCTCAAGTTAGGGAGACTAAGAATTCTCCCAAAAGTGATCATACGCAAGAAGTCATGGATAATATGGTTATCCATGTTATCCGCTGGTTAACTCGTTTTTTATCCATATTAAATATGGGCCGGGTCGGATAATTGGTCGGTTTTCCATTACCCGTTTTCGACCCGAACCATATCCGACTCGCCCGTTTGCCACCCCCTACATGCAATTACGAATAATCATTAGGAAATTAAACTAAGCTGATTGAACCAAGCAATTATGCAAGTAATCGATTGGGGAACTACTTCTATAAATACCAGATTTAGTTTATTGTTCTAGAGACTTACCTAAGGAAGCTGAAATTTATCTCTTCATCTATATATATGAAAGCTAAAGGGTCTTGATATCGAAATATGGAAAACATGAGATTACCTAGTTTTAGAATTAGTCAAGAAAAAGTTAGAAATATTAAATTTAGAGGTTAGCGCAATGTACTTCAATGTTATATATTTTACTGTAAACTTATATCTTGCGAAATAACAAAGTATATAGTTATTATAATTAACAATAACCTCATGGGTTCATTTTTCACTAGGCATTAAAGAGGTATAAGACATCACGTTTTCCTTCATGGTATAATTTTTGTTTCTTCTTAATATACAAAGCAAGGGTAATTGCAAGTCTGATGTCACTGATAATAGGTGAATTTGACTATAATCACGCACCAAATAATCACCTTCTTGTGAACTTTTAATGTGGAAAAATGACAACAAAATGCTCTTATTAGTGCTTTTTATGATTTGCAGGTGATATAGGTGTAAGGAAGGCTAAGGAGCGGTTTTGGAGTCAACTATTGATGAAGAAAGGCCAATTGTTGAATTTCCCAAGTATCCCATTCAAAACAGGCCAAAATTTCCGGGGTACAAGTTCCACCGCGGTTCTACCGCGATCGCGGTGAAACCGCGGTGGAAGACAGTTTCTGAAAGTTGAAGATTCCGCGAGGGCGTTTGGCCGCGGTTCTACCGCGACCGCGGTAGAACCGCGGTGGGCACAGTAAACTTCAGGGACTTAAGTGTAAAACACGGGATTTTTAGACCTAAACCCTATTTAAAACACTAGACTTCGCCCAAGAGAGGCATGTATTGATTTTTTAGGTTTCTTAGCAAGGAATACAATTGGGAGCAAGTACTCTAAACATCTTTCTTCCTTTCTTTTGATTTTTATGATGAATTCAAGTGTAGTTTATTCTCCCATATCTATGAGTAGCTAAATTCCTTGTCTAAGGCTTTGATGGAACCTATTGGGTGATGAACTTCTTGTTTATGTGAATACAAATTGCTAGTTTAATCTTTATTTGTTCAACTTCGTGTTCGTTGTAGTTAATTGACAGGATCCTCAATTAGCTGTACCTATTTAGGATGCATAACTTGGAAAAGAGTGCATATTTAGGGTATTGTTGAACAACACCACTCCTAGATTATTAGAGAAATCTATAATTGCGGGTTTAAAGGCGGGATTAGGAATAACGAAGTCTTGGGTGCAATCTAAATTGAATTGTGATTAAATAAAGCAAGTTAGTGTATCTCGGGAGAGTGCAATAGTAGATTACTGTGATTACTCGGGAGAGATTTGCGGTAAGATTAGCGTTCATGATTGATAGAGATGTGTGGTAAATTAT
>NW_017679710.1:0-1953 GCF_001879085.1 Nicotiana attenuata | reverse complement strand
GAATTTCTGGGTCCTGACTCCACATTTACCTGTTATTATCTCATCTGGTTTGTTAGATGTGCAGGTTCAACAGCTTCTACAGGTACTAAGGGAGTGCAAAACTGCCATTGGGTGGACCATGGCAGACATCAAGGGGATCAGCCCCGCCTACTGTATGCACAAGATTCTGCTGGAAGAGGGGCACAAACCTTCCAGGGAACATCAGAGAAGGCTGAACCCCAATATGAAGGAAGTGGTGAAGAAGGAAGTGATAAAATGGTTGGATGCGGGAATCATTTTCCCAATCTCTGACAGTAGCTGGGTTAGCCCAGTTCAATGTGTGCCTAAAAAGGGTGGCATGACGGTGGTGAAGAACGACAACAATGAACTTATCTCAACAAGAACCGTCACGGGCTGGAGAATCTGCATGGATTATAGAAAGTTGAATCTAGCCACCAGGAAAGACCACTTCCCACTTCCCTTCATTGATCAAATGCTGGATAGATTGGCAGGGAGGTCACACTTTTGCTTCTTGGATGGGCACTCAGGGTACAATCAGATCTCCATTGCCCCTGAGGATAGAGAAAAGACCTCCTTCACATGCCCGTACGGAATTTATGCCTTCAGGAGGATGCCCTTTGGCCTATGCAATGCACCCGCCACATTCCAACGGTGCATGATGGCCATATTTACTGACATGGTAGAAGATATAATGGAGGTGTTCATGGATGACTTCTCAGTGGTGGGGAACTCATTTGGGGACTGCCTAGTGAATTTGACGCGTGTGCTGAAACGGTGCATCGAGACTAACTTGGTTCTGAATTGGGAAAAGTGCCATTTCATGGTACAAGAAGGCATAGTCTTGGGGCACCGGGTGTCAAGCAAAGGAATAGAGGTTGATAGAGCAAAGGTTGATGTCATAGCAAAGCTGCCGCCACCAACGTCAGTCAAAGCCATAAGAAGCTTTCTTGGACATGCCGGATTCTACCGGAGGTTCATTAAGGACTTCTCCAAAATCGCCAACCCTCTCTGTAAGTTGTTAGAGAAAGATCACCCTTTTGTATTTTCTGATAATTGTACGGTAGCTTTTGAGGAGTTGAAGCAAAGGCTGGTCACAGCACCCATAATCGTTGCCCCCGACTGGGAGCAACCGTTCGAATTAATGTATGATGCTAGTGACTACGCGGTGGGGGCAGTGCTGGGCCAGCGGAAGGACAAACTGATGCACCCAATCTACTATGCTAGTAGGACGCTGAGTGGAGCCCAGTTGAACTACACAGTGACAGAGAAGGAGATGCTAGCTGTGGTATTTGCTTTTGACAAGTTTCGGTCGTATCTGATAGGATCCAAGGTAATCGTATACTCTGATCATGCAGCTCTTAGATACTTAATAGAAAAGAAGGACTCTAAGCCACGCCTGATTCGTTGGGTGTTGCTACTGCAAGAGTTCGATCTTGAAATTCGTGACCGAAAGGGCACTGAAAATCAAGTCGCTGATCACCTATCACGACTTGAAGGAGCTGAAAATGTAGTAGAAGTGGAGGAAATTCTGGAAACTTTTCCAGATGAGCAGCTGCTCGTTACCACTCATCAAGAAGCGCCTTGGTATGCAGACTATGCTAATTACCTGGCCAGTGGTATTGTTCCTCACGACCTGTCATCGGTCCAGAGGAAGAGATTCTTTCGTGAAAGCCAATGGTATTACTGGGATGAGCCCTACTTGTTTAGAATATGCCTTGATAACATGATCCGGAGATGCGTCCCCGAGATCGAACAATCTTCTGTCTTGCAGGCTTGTCACGCTTCGGCGTATGGTGGTCACTTTGGAGGCATCAGGACTGCAGCTAAGGTGCTAGAGGCCGGATTTTTCTGGCCAACGGTATTTAAAGATGCTCACTTATGGGTCAAGAGCTGTAATGAATGTCAACGCATCGGGAACATTTCCTGGCGTCACGAGATGCCCATGAACCCAGT
>NW_017679709.1:5656-15932 GCF_001879085.1 Nicotiana attenuata | reverse complement strand
AAATTTTATAACCCGACCCCATTTCAATATATAGGCTTTGGGGTTCATTTTGGGGTCATTTCTTACTGATTTTAGAGAGAGATGAGAGCATATAGAGAGAGAAAGGAGAGGTCTAGCTTCATAATCATCCAAACCTTGCATCAACCTTCAAGAATCAAAGAGCCCATTCATAAGTTCTTCATCCAAGAGAAGATTCTATACATTATGCTTTAATTTCGAGTTTGGGGTATGAGATGGGGTATTGAGGTATGATTCTTGGGTGTAATACTATTATATATACATGCATGTACAAATTAGGATTGTGGGAAGGTTGTTTAGCATAATTAAGTAAAGATTTGGTTGGGAAATGAAGAAAAACTTTGGAAAAGAGATTTGAAACTAAGATGCTCAACTAGTATTTGATAAAATGCTCAAATGAGCTGAAACCATGAATACCTTTCTAATTTGTGTTCAGATGTCTCATAGTAGATTGAAATTTCTAGAATTTCCGGAACGTTGTAGTAACTTAAGGAAAGCTTAAACGAGGTATGTGTGGCTAACTTTGACCTTTGTAAAATCACCTTGTTTGGTGTACAAATATTTGGTATGTGATATCTACGTGGATTATTTGTGAAACTAAATTCTTGTGATTGGTATGTGTTTACTTATGTGGAATATTTGTGAATTCATGTGATTAATGTGCCTTGAACGTTGTTGGTTAAGTCTTCCGATATGATAGTGCAAGTAAATGGCAACAAACCAAATGTGTGTGTGTGAATGTGGTTGTGTGGTAAGAGCTGTGTAACAAATGATGGAAAGGAATCGTAATTGATGCAATTGAAGCAACTGTGGTAATATCATATGTGGCTTATCGTGGGCAATTATCGTTGTGACTTAAATTGTACATTGGGCTGTTGAATAAGATGGAAATGGCATTGATGGTTATGGAAATACTTTGTGAATTGTGCTGCTATTCCTTGAGAATTATTGTTGTTGTCCTTGAGATTCGTTGTTGTTGTTCTTGAGAATTGTTGTTGTTGTCCTTGTGAATTGTTGTTGTTGTTGTGTTGCTTGTGAATTGTGATTGTTCGGTGGGATCGGGTTGCGCGCCGCAACACGAAGTAATAAGGTGTGGGTTGTGGTGATAAGGGTGGCCGAGGTAATAAGGGTGGAAAGTGATCAAAATCACTATTGAAATGAAAATATGAGAAAGTTGTGAAATCATTGATGTGAAAATGTTGAAAGGGGAAATGGAGAGATTGTAAACTTGTTTGGCTTGGTTGTTTCCTTTCATGTGTATTTGATTGTTGATTCCATTACTACTTGTTACTTGTGTATGGTTTGAGTTTGCTTAGGGAAAAGTTTGTTCATACATACCAGTACAATTCAAATGTACTGACGTCCCTTTTGCTGGGGGCGCTACATTCGTGTTATGATTGTAGGTGGATCCATAGCAGGTACTCCAGTCCACCGACCGTAGCTCCCTTTTCACTTTCCGTCAGCTGTATTGGTGATCCCCTTTCCTCTCGGGGCCCTGCGTGGCTCATGCCACTTTTATTCCGGAGTCATGTTTTGGGTAATTGTGTAAGGTATAGCCGGAGCCTTGTTACCGGCAAGTATTGTATTATCCTTTGTATCCTTAGAGGCTCCGTAGACAGTAAATGTGGGTTACGAACTTATGTAAATATGTATTTTGTATGTTGGGCGATGTAAGTTGTAAACCATATTAAGTAGCCATGTATGTTATGTAAGTTTTGTAAAAAGGCGTTTTAATTATAAATGGCTAATTCCATGATTAATGAGCAATGAAAATATGGGGAACACGTGGGATAGGAAAGGCACCCAGGTCCGCTTGACTGGGGCTACCCGGTCGGGCGATGGTCATGTCCCTCGGTTTGGGGCATGACAAACTTGGTATCAGAGCCTAAGGTTTTAAAGTGTCCTAGGATGTCTTGAGCCGTGTCTAGTAGAGTCCTTCTTATCGGTGTGTTGTCGACCACATCTATAAGTTGGAGGCTACTCGGACATTTAGAAATTTCACCCTTCTTTGATACTCCAATCGTGCGATAGAACTCATGTTAGGGAGCTGATTCCCTCTCTAAATCTTATTCTCAAGATTGGTAACCTTGATACCATAATCCGCGAATCTGAAGCATGTAAAGAGGGATTGATCCCACCATTGAGTCCGAGTGGATAGCCCAAGGACTTGTTAGGAGAATATATTGAGTTGTGGATCGATTGGTAAAACATATCGCTAAGAGGGGAGTGTCCTCATCCCTATTTATGTCTTTGCACCATCAGATCATGTAGTATATCAGTATGTTACCTACGTACGTTAGGGATGTGGAGTAGAGGAGTATCGATTAAGCTATTGCCCTACCAACCTAAAGTCATTAAGGGAGTCAAATGAAAATTTCTACTCATTGTATATGTACATCCATATTGAAGAATTCTCATAAACATGGTCTTAACAAGATGTTGAATAACAAAACATTGCGTGTATCGACTCTTTTGAACGAGACGCACTATTCGTGAATCTACTCTATTATGAATTCTCTTATTTACATTCTTGTGGAATTAAGTTTTATAAGTATGCCCTTGAATTGAGTTATAACTCTAGGGTTGATACTTCCCACTTGCTTTTCCTAAATTCTCACCAAGGGACTATATCCGATGAATTTCGTACAGAATCTTTTTATTTAAATGGACAAAATCTACTCGCTCGTGCCTATACATGCACCATCGTAAAATTTACTAATGTGGTGCCTATACATGCACCATCGTAAAATTTCCATGCCAAGCATCCCAGAGTTGCAATCCTTCTCGAGTCACTCTTTTACTCAGTTGTGTATATGGCTTATATGGTTTGAACAGTCAATCTACTCTCTTGCGAATATCATCATGAAAGCTTCTCATTGCCTAGTAACATAAGAGTATACCTTAACACCTATCACATGAGTGCATGTCAATCGAAATGGTCACTGTGTGCATAAAGTCTCTCTGAAAATTGGGATCCTCACATCCCCGTCATAGGAAAATATTGTGTTGCCATAACTTTCATGTCCACTTGGGACATCCCGCAGTAGGTAGCTCACTTTGTTCTAGTATTATGGTTGCTCGTGGCATGGTCGTATATTGCAGTTGGGAGTTAATATAGCAGAAGCATGTCCAGCTCATAACAAATGTTTATTTTCTCTTTACACCTCCATAACATGTGTTCATTGTGTTCTTTAGTTAGTGAATCCATTGTGCCAGTTTCCTCACACTTGTTCGAAAACCATGAGAGAACATATCCTTCTATGAGTAATTGTAACACTTTCTGTCTCGTAAGGACCCATACTAGGCTCTCTGTCAAGACCAAGCACACCTTCGGGGGTTTATTATAGCACGACGTCTGTTTCTCTTGTTTTTCTGTATTTCATTATCATCTGGGTAGTTCTCAAGTCAAAATCCATGAAGAACTCATTATGAACATCTGCAAACCCTCCATGATTATTCTATACTATCTCATTGGGTTCCCATACCACTTCAAGTTCATCAAGGGTTGATAGCATGTCGCAATTACTGAAATTGAATGATCTCTTTCCGATAGTGGATTATCTACACTTGTGCTAGTCCAACGATCTGCTTATTAGTCTAAGTCTCGCCTTTTGGTTTTGGGTTGGTCAAGGAGAAATACACCTAGTAACACATTCATATGTCAAAGCCTTTCTCTCCGTTAAGTCTTATAGCATCTCCCAATGTGGTTTGTAATAGCTGGTTGTGTATAAGTGTGTTGTAGTGCTTCATTATGAAGTAGAGTTGCTAAAAATAATTGGATTTTTGAATTCTAGAGCTATATATCACGTGACTTTATACAGAGATCTTCTTTCAAAAATGTAGTTTCTCGTAATCGCTTTATATTACCACCTTCCTGGTGGATACAATGTAAAGGTTACTTCCATAAGTCTCTTTCACTTTCTTTTCATTTGTCTTGCATGGTGTGTTATTTACCCGTAATCTTCAATGCGATATTATCTCAATGTCTTGAATAGTCATCCAACTATATGATTCGATTAAATTCACCTCATTTTTATACTCTACAAGTACCCTTTTCTAAAAGGACACTGAAAGTGGGTAAATTCCCCTTTACTATGGACTTCTAATATCTTCGACTTAGTTTAAGCTTGTTGGTTCCAAATGGTGCTCATTAGTTTTTCTACACTACTATCTATTTCATCTGATAATTCTCATTGTAAAATTCATTTATGTTTCATGGCATCAAAGAGGAAGTCTTGTAGCATTAAGGAAGGGGACATATTCCTTTTGTTTGAATAAATAAATATTGCTGGTATTCTTTGTAGATGTTCTTCTAACAACCATTTATTTGCTCTTCTTATTCATGTGACTAGATAACCCAGGTTACTTCTCCTCGATAAATGCATTAAGACGTCTCATTCTTTCGAACTTATCCATGTGGGAACTTTGAGGTCTTGTTTTATACCAACTCGTAATGGTTTTGAGTACTTTCTCGCCATTGTTATTGATTTTCTAGGGCTAGGTGGGCTTGTCTCTTGGGTTTCAAAAGTAATTATTTTTCCTAAGTTCAAGGTTAATTTCCATGGTTTCAAACCAAAGTGTGTGTCCTTTTCCAAAGTCTTAAATGGGTCGGATTGGATGGGTTACGTGGCCTTCTTCTCACTCGACTCTAGAATAATTGACTATATCATTTTCATGTGAGGGGAGTTTTGCTACCCTTGGTGTTCCACCTCTTTGGGTGGATAGGAGTGTCATTTGTCATTTTCCCCGGAGCATCATGTTAACCATTAGAATGCCTCTAACCAATACATGATTTCATCCCAATATTTAGATGTCCGAGCTATGTGGCTTTACTCGTGAAAGGAGTGAGATTAGTTTCCTTCAGATTTTCACGCATACCATGAACATATTTATTTGGAAGACAAGTGTCGTATCTTTAGTTCTCTCATATATGGTCAATTTTCAGGGAGGGTTAAGCTGTTTGAGTTGTGATAATCTCATAATTGTTTAACTTCTTTTCATTCGCATAGGCTTACGGCATATATTCCTTGTGTCAGCTAACGTCAGGAGTGTAATTCCACTTCATGTATTTTGAATCCCATGTCGCATTCAAGGTACCAGAGCATGAATTGATTTTCCCTTCACTCTAGGAAACGACTGGGTCATGTACTTGAATATTCCTCCTTAATGATTCCTATTGCCAATGTACTACTTACCCCTATGCCTCATTTTTGTAATAATTGACGTTATCACAGTAATTAACCATGTCATCATTGTTAGTTGTAACTTTCGTGTCCCTTAGGATATAACCTCAGAAATTACTGTACTCAGCGCATTAATGGATTCCTGAATAACTCCAGCCTGATCTTGAACTTTGTTGTTCCTCATTGTGTTAGATCCATTGGGTATTGTAAGTTCAGGCGAGTCAAAGATGGAGCTTCACAGTGTGGTCACATATATATTTGATAGGTAATTTTATGGTCAGTTTATATAGCACATCTTAGAGTAATTGTTGAAGGTCATCAAGGGTTTAGTTTGAGTGTTCGTCTAGAGATTTAGAGTTTGGAGGGTGAGCAGGCTATTCTCAATATTTTCCCCTGAAGATGTTATGTGAGTTGATATAAAGGTTGCATAAGTGTATTCCACATTAGGCCGCACTAGGAGTATGAAGTTTCCCCATAGTTGTTCGCCGTATTTTTTGTGGATTCACATGTCTATGTCTAAGAAAGTAGGTGGATATCAATTGTGTATCATTCCGGTGGAAATTATTGAAGGTGAAGTTAGTGGATAGTTAGCTTATGCGAAATATCTACTTGTTATCCTTGTTAAGTAAGTTTAGGGGTCGAAATTGCTCCGGTGAATGTGTTCTGGCAAAGTCTGTAGATATAAGAGGCCATTGAAGGCCGAGAGTGTTGTGGAAATAAAATATTTTCTCTTGGTTGCATAGCAGTTGGTTACAATTTGAAAGGTACCTTCTAGGTGATATGATTTCAAAATGTGCAGTCCATGCCCAGGTATCATCGTGATAAAGTAGTGTTTGTAATGCTGAGATTCTTGTCATTGATATATAAATATTGTGGTGCTTCATCGAGTTGAGGAAGCCACATGGGAGGCGGAAGAGGAAATGAAAGAAAAANATTGTTAATGATTTTCTAGGACCACGAGGGCATATCTATTGGCTTTCAAAAAGTAATGATTTTTCCTTAAGGCTCAAGAATTAATTGCCATCATTTCAAACAAAAGTGTATGTCCTTTTCAAAAGTCTTAAATGAGTCGGATTGAATGGGTTACGTGGCCTCCTTCTCACTCGACTTCTAGAATAATTGACTATATCATTTTCATGTGAGGGGAGTTTTGCTACCCTTGGTATTCCACCTCTTTGGGTGGATAGGAGCGTCATTTGTCTTTCTCCCTGGAGCATCATGTTAACCATTAAGAACGCCTCTAACCAATACATGATTTCATCCCAACATTTAGATGTCCGAGCTATGTGGTTTTACTCATGAAAGGTGTGAGATTAGATGCCTTCAAAATTTTTGCACATATCATGAGCATATTGATTTGAAAGACAAGTGTCCGTATCTTTAGTTCTCTTATATATGATCAACTATCAGGAAGGGTTAAGCTGTCTGAAATGTGATAATCTCATAATTGTTCAACTTCTTATCATTCTCATGGGCTTACGGCATATATTCCTTGTATCAGCTAACGTCAGGAGTGTAATTCCACTTCAAGTATTTTGAATCCCATGTCGCATTCAAGGTACCAGGGCATGAATTGATTTTCCCTTCACTCTAGGAAACGACTGGGTCATGTACTTGAATATTCCTCCTTAATGATTCCTATTGCCAATGTACTACTTACCCCTATGCCTCATTTGTGTAATAATTTACGTCGTCACAGTGATTAACCATGTCAGCATTGTTAGTTGTAACTTTCGTGTCCCTTAGCATATAACCTCAAAAAGTACTCTACTCAGCGCATTAATGGATTCCTGAATAACTCCAGCCTGATCTTGAACTCTGTTGTTCCTCATTGTACTAAAACCATTGGGTATTGTAAGTTCAGACGAGTCAAAGATGAAGCTTCACAGTGGGGTCACATATATATTTGATAGGTAATTTTATGGTCAGTTTATGATAGCACATCTTAGAGTAATTGTTGAAGGTCATCAAGGGTTTAGTGTGAGTGTTCGCCTAGAGATTTAGAGTTTGGAAGGTGAGCAGGCTATTCTCAGTATTTTCCCTTGAAGATGCTATGTGAGTTGATAATAAAGGTTGCATAAGTGTATTCCACATTAGGCCGCACTAGGAATATGAAGTGTCCCCATAGTTGTTCGCCATATTTTTTGTGGATTCAATGTCTATATCTAAGAAAGTAGGTGGATATCAATTGTGTATCATTCCGGTGGAAATTATTGAAGGTGAAGTTAGTGGATAGTTAGCTTATGCGAACTATCTACTTGTTATCCTTGTTAAATAAGTTTAGGTGTCGAAATTGCTCCGGTGAATGTGATCTGGCAAAGTCTGTAGATATAAGAGGCCATTGAAGGCCGAGAGTGTTGTGGAAATAAAATATTTTCTCTTGGTTGCATAGCAGTTGGTTACAATTTGAAAGGTACCTTCTAGGTGATATGATTTCAAAATGTGCAGTCCATGCCCAGGTATCATCGTGATAAAGTAGTGTTTGTAATGCTGAGATTCTTGTCATTGATATATAAATATGTGGTGCTTTATCGAGTTGAGGAAGCCACATGGGAGGCGGAAGAGGAAATGAAAGAAAAATATTCCCATCTGTTTGAACAAGTCTAGTAGTGATCGTGCGAACTCTTATCTCTAAGTAAACTAATGTTGTGTTCCATTTGGTGCAAATACACCCCATATCTCCCCTAAATGCTTTACTATTTTAACTCCTCAAGTTGTACAAGAATTGTATGTGTTGTGATTATTTGAGTCATGTGCAAACTCTTTTTGGTAAATGAAAGTTTTGTAAGAACTCTTGTGATAAGTAAATGATTAATGGTAGTATAGATTGGTAATGATTAATTGAAATGCGTATAGTGTATTGGTTGAACTGTATGGGACTCATTGAAGTGACCAAACTATGTGCAAAAATGTGTCAAGTTATTGAATATGTGCAAGTGTTGAGGAAATAAATTGTATACCAGTTGTAGGGATAATAGGAGTTGTGTAATGGTGCTGGGAAATATGTTTTGGGGGCTCTCTGACAGGTAGATATGTCCAAATTACAAAAGAAACTCTGGCGAAATTTTCTAAAAATAGGGGAGTTAGTGAAAAATTTGGGGGCTTGCATATCATGTTTTTCTTTTTTTTCAAAACCAACTGATTTTCAAAATCCTCATTCGAGGACGAATGATCCTAAGGGGGGGAGAATGTAAGGCCCCGGAAAATTTCGCTAAGTAACCTAGGATTTTGTGGTGCCACATAGGCTTATTGTAATATTTTATGTGCTATTAACATGGGGTACATCAATTGGATTTGGTAAATATGTGTATAAGTCTTATGGTAAGTAATTTGGGATCCAAGAAAAGGCCTAAGTCTAAGAAAAATTTGAAAAGTTCATAATAGGCTATAATTCAAAATGAGCTTACACTAGTCCCTACTTTTAACGAGCATATCTAAATATGTATAAGGTTTTATGTGATGAATTACCTCACAAATGAAAGGTCTTCGAGTCTAGTTTCCAACGCTTCAAACCGTTCGTCATTTGAACATTCCTACACAAAGTTATGATCAAATTACCAAAGGCTGGAAAATGCGATCCCATGTCAAATCTGCGACCGCAAAACCAGTAGTCGCATTTCTGACTTTGCGGTCTCATTTCTGTCGCAGACTGGGCCACTGTAGCCCAGTTTTGGGCGTCGATTTTGCCGTGCATTATGCGGCCAGCATTCTTGTTTTGCGGTCCGTTCTGCTATAGATGACCTGACATCGGAGGGTTAATTTTCTAATATTTATAACCCGACCCCATTTCAATATATAGGCTTTGGGGTTCATTTTGGGGTCATTTCTTACTGATTTTAGAGAGAGATGAGAGCATATAGAGAGAGAAAGGAGAGGTCTAGCTTCATAATCATCCAAACCTTGCATCAACCTTCAAGAATCAAAGAGCCCATTCATAAGTTCTTCATCCAAGAGGTAAGATTCTATACATTAGGCTTTAATTTCGAGTTTGGGGTATGAGATGGGGTATTGAGGTATGATTCTTGGGTGTAATACTATTATGTATACATGCATGTACAAATTAGGTTTGTGGGAAGGTTGTTTAGCATAATTAAGTAAAGATTTGGTTGGGGAATGAAGGAAAACTTTGGAAAAGAGATTTGAAACTAAGATGCTCAACTAGTATTTGATAAAATGCTCAAATGAGCTGAAACCATGAATACCTTTCTAATTTGTGTTCAATTTTGTTATGTCTCATAGTAGATTGGAATTTCTAGAATTTCCGGAACGTTGTAGTAACTTAAGGAAAGCTTAAACGAGGTATGTGTGGCTAACTTTGACCTTTGTAAAATCACCTTGTTTGGTGTACAAATATTTGGTATGTGATATCTACGTGGATTATTTGTGAAACTAAATTCTTGTGATTGGTATGTGTTTACTTATGCGGAATATTTGTGAATTCATGTGATTAATGTGCCTTGAACGTTGTTGGTTAAGTCTTCCGATATGATAGTGCAAGTAAATGGCAACAAACCAAATGTGTGTGTGTGAATGTGGTTGTGTGGTAAGAGCTGTGTAACAAATGATGGAAAGGAATCGTAATTGATGCAATTGAAGCAACTGTGGTAATATCATATGTGGCTTATCGTGGGCAATTATCGTTGTGACTTAAATTGTACATTGGGCTGTTGAATAAGATGGAAATGGCATTGATGGTTATGGAAATACTTTGTGAATTGTGCTGCTATTCCTTGAGAATTATTGTTGTTGTCCTTGAGATTCGTTGTTGTTGTTCTTGAGAATTGTTGTTGTTGTCCTTGTGAATTGTTGTTGTTGTTGTGTTGCTTGTGAATTGTGATTGTTCGGTGGGATCGGGTTGCGCGCCGCAACACGAAGTAATAAGGTGTGGGTTGTGGTGATAAGGGTGGCCGAGGTAATAAGGGTGGAAAGTGATCAAAATCACTATTGAAATGAAAATATGAGAAAGTTGTGAAATCATTGATGTGAAAATGTTGAAAGGGGAAATGGAGAGATTGTAAACTTGTTTGGCTTGGTTGTTTCCTTTCATGTGTATTTGATTGTTGATTCCATTACTA
>NW_017679709.1:0-1609 GCF_001879085.1 Nicotiana attenuata | reverse complement strand
GTCAGGAGTGTAATTCCACTTCATGTATTTTGAATCCCATGTCGCATTCAAGGTACCAGAGCATGAATTGATTTTCCCTTCACTCTAGGAAATGACTGGGTCATGTACTTGAATATTCCTCCTTAATGATTCCTATTACCAAAGTACTACTTACCCCTATGCCTCATTTGTGTAATAATTGACGTCGTCACAGTGATTAACCATGTTAGCATTGTTAGTTGTAACTTTCATGTCCCTTAGCATATAACCTCAGAAATTACTCTACTCAGCGCATTAATGGATTCCTGAATAACTCCAGCCTGATCTTGAACTCTGTTGTTCCTCATTGTATTAAAACCATTGGGTATTGTAAGTTCAAACGAGTCAAAGATGAAGTTCACAGTGGGGTCACATATATATTTGATAGGTAATTTTATGGTCAGTTTATGATAGCACATCTTAGAGTAATTGTTGAAGGTCATCAAGGGTTTAGTGTGAGTGTTCGCCTAGAGATTTAGAGTTTGGAAGGTGAGCAGGCTATTCTCAGTATTTTCCCTTGAAGATGCTATGTGAGTTGATAATAAAGGTTGCATAAGTGTATTCCACGTTAGGCCGCACTAGGAGTATGAAGTGTCTCCATAGTTGTTCGCCATATTTTTTGTGGATTCACATGTCTATGCCTAAGAAAGTAGGTGGATATCAATTGTGTATCATTCCGGTGGAAATTATTGAAGGTGAAGTTAGTGGATAGTTAGCATCGTTCAGGGGGTACCACATGCATTTTAAGGAGGCATATAAAGTATTGTGTTGAGGGTATTTATCCGCAAATTCGTCTTTAAGATTTTTCAACAATTTGTGTTATTTTAAAATTATTAGACGTATTTATGCTTCATGTTGTACTTTGTTATTAATTTATTATGCATGCCGATTTAGTTTTACTATTGTTTTGTTATTTTACTTTTTCGTCAAGCATTTTAATAATTAGATTTCAATATTATATATACTACATATATTTATATAGCCATGTATAAGAGCAATTTATATATATACATACACATATGGTTTACAAGAAATTGCCCTAAATAAAAAAAATTAAAAAAAAAGCCCGAAAATAAAAAAGCCCGTTAGGCCCGCTAAGCCCACGAGCCCGACCTATTTAGCCCAGGACCATATGGGCTTAGGCCCGTCACGGGCTGGTTCCACCCGTTGACGCCCACGAAGCCCGGGACCGCTGAAGCCCCGGGACCGGCCAGAGCCCGGGACCGCTAAGCCCAGGCCCGTTTAGCCCGGCCCGTTTAGCCCATTTAGGCTCGGGCCCGGGACCACATACAGCCTTAGCTGGAAGGGAAGATGAGAAACAGGATTACAGGCTATCAAAATATGGATGGAAACGAAAGAGGTCTCCTAGCAAGGGCGTATCTGTTGTTGGTCATGCGCGACCTGTGGAACTTGATCGATGGAGCCAAGAAGGCCAAGCATGGAGAAGGTCCTTCTGGGGACCAAATAGATTAGAAATTAGGTTTCACTTGCTTTCTAGACTTGTTTTAGGCCTTGGTTATAATAAGGTGCATGCCATTAGTAACTCTTTATTATTGTCGTTTTATTAAAGATTCGGCTTATTTTTCATATT
>NW_017679708.1:7942-15933 GCF_001879085.1 Nicotiana attenuata | reverse complement strand
ATATCATCATCATGCAACTCAACTTCATCATTCACAACCCGATTCTCATTCGAGGCATGCACATCACCGCCTCTTCCACTCCTAGTTGTAACCGCCATCACATGATTGTTACCCCCCTTTGGGTTCACTACCGTGTCACTTGGTAGCGCACCTTTAGGTCGGGTATTTAAAGCTTGAGAAATTTGTCCTATTTGCACCTCCAGGTTCCGGATGGATGTGTTATGTGAAGCCAATTGTGCGTCAGAATCTTGGTTCTTTTTCATCATCTGCTCGAACATCATTTCTATCTGTCCCATATCATTCCCGGAAGAACTAGGCCCTTGCGACTAAAGGGGGGGGGGGGTGGATTGTTTGGTTGTTGGAACATGGGGGCCTTTGAAAGCCTTGCCCCCTACCACCATTATTCCACCCTCCTTGATTGTTATTGTTGTTGCTCCAATTATTGTTGTTCCCGTTCCAATTGCCTTGGTTGTTATCTTGATTACCCCAATTGTTGTTCTGATTGTTATTGTTCCAATTGTTACCACCTTGTTGTTGATTATTGTTATTCCAATTGCCGCCTCCTTGTTGATTGCCCTAATTACCTTGGGGGCGCCATAGTTGATTCCCTTGATTTCCTCTATTTCCTTGGTAGTTATTGACATATTGGCATTCCTCACTCTGATCATCATAACACTCGTTCGAATAACCACCACCATCATTGTTGTTGTCAAACTGCTCACAATTACCTTGTTGTTGTTGTTGCCCCCTTTGCCTCCTTTTCAACATGGACACATTCTCCATTGCATTGACTTGGCGCGGGCTTTGAACTTGTTGCAATTGCGCCTTCGCCAATTGATTCATTGTTGCTGTAAGTTTGGCAATAGCTTGGCCATGGTCATTCAACTCCTTGTGCAAATGGATGACCGTGGGGTCACCTTGAGGTACATTCGCTCGGCTTTGCCATGCCGAAGAAGTGTCGTCCATTTCATCAAGTACATCACATGCCTCTTGGTAAGAAAGTTTCATAAAGTTCCCACCGGCCAATTGGTTCAAAATGCACTGATTCGTGGTGTTGATGCCCCTATAGAAAGTCTGCTGGATCATCGCCTCAGTCATGTCGTTGTTAAGGCACTCCTTCACCATTGTTCTATATCGCTCCCAGATCTCGTGCAATGGTTCCGTTGGCATTTGCTTGAAAGCTAGAATTTCATCCCGAAGAGCCGCCATATGACTTGGAGAAAAGAAGTTGGCAATAAATTTGTCCGCCAATTCATCCCATGTGGTGATAGAATGATTTGGTAGCCTTTCTAACCAGTCCAACGCTTTGCCCCGGAGAGAAAACGGGAAAAGCCTCAATCTCAATGCATCCTCTGACACGTTTGTTTGTTTGCTGCCCCAGCAAGTATCTACGAACCCCTTCAAGTGCTTGTATGCATTTTGGTCGGAGGCACCCGTAAAATATCCCCTTTGCTCGAGCAAGGTCAACATGACATTTGTGATTTGAAAGTTCCCTGCCCGGATTCGGGGAGGAACAATGGCACTCACGTACCCTTGATTAGGAAGAACTCTTGGGACTGCTCTTGGCGGTGGCGGAGGAGGGTCTGGAATAGGATTGTTGTCATTTTCGTTGGCCGGAAGGCCTCTACGTGGAACTTGAGGTGGTATAACCTCTTTGGGCTCAAGATCCTCAACCTCCTCCCCCGCATTCACGTTGCCAAGAGGGTCATTTGCATTGAGAGCCATAGTACCTGAATGATTGACACAAATAGAATTAGTAAACAAGAAGGAAAGAGAAGCAAAACACAAAACTAACTAAACCGATAGTCAACACCGTAAGCTCCCCGGCAACGGCGCCAAAAAGTTGATCGCAGCCGTCTCAACACTACACAATGGTAGGAAGAGTGGCTAGCAATAACTAATATCCGAATAGTGGATCGGGGTCGAGTTTCCACAGGGAGCTTGGAATGGAGTTGTATTGCCTGTTTAGCTTAGAATTGCGTTTGTACTTCTAATTGCACTCCTAACGTGATTGGGGGTTTTTATATTTAAAACTACTATTGTAATCTAAGGATTAAAGCTAAATTATGCTAAGGAAATATTGCTAAGTTGTGCTTAATATAGGAAAAGGCACTAGGGTCGTGACACTACCTAGGTGGCTAGCTAACGGGTAGAAGCTACTAAGGGGAGATTGATAAATCTGGGTTTATTGCTATAGCCATTGCACAATTGCACTCATTCTCACACCTCTCGCTAGAGAGAACGATTTTGCCCAATTGACTCTCTCAAGACCAATTAGGTAGGCCAATTAGACCGGGCAACTAGGGCTCAAGTAGGGTAGTTACACTTTCGAGGTTTAACCCATTAATTGGGACTACCATTCTCATGGGTCCATCCCAATTCCTTGTTGGGTTAACTTTTAGGGTCATATGACTCTCTTTCTCAAGAAGACTTAGACCCACTACGCTTGAATTCATGTTTGCAACCACAAATTCTAAATTGAAACACAAAATCAACCCAAATAACAAATACTCAATCTCACTCTCACCCTAGAACTGCAACACCCATTAACTACCCACACTAGGGTTGAGCCACAACCCTAGCTAATGGTTAGCTAGTCATAATTAAAGAAGAAACAGTAGAAATAGATGATGAAATGAACATAATAATTGATTACTACTTAAAATCTATGATATTCAAGAGTAAATTGCCAAAATAGGCTACAAAATACTTCTCTCGAGCGCAGCTCTTGTTCAGCAGCTAAAACATCACCTAAAAATGTCAAAAAGATCTATTTATACCGAGCTAGAAAATCTGGACAAAAATGCCTCTGTGGGGTAGGCGCGGACCGCGCAAAAAGGGAGCGCGACCGCGTTGGCTCTTGGACTCTTGAACTCTGTTCTCTGAAGTTGGGACCGCTGACCGCGCAAAAATGCAGCGCGGCCACGTTTTAGGACGGGCGCGGACCGCGTATAAATGGAGCGCGGCCGCGTGGCAGTACTTTGGCAAAACCACCATCTCTCTAAATCTCATCTACGCGGACCGCGTAAAAAGGAGCGTGGACCGCGCAGAATGCCCTTGAATGAACCAGTCTCTGAATCTCCTAGCGCGGCTGCGTGGCAAAACAGTGCGGTCCGTGCTAGGTCTTCTTGTTCCCCACTTCAATTGGTCTTTGACACTTGGTAGGTTTCACTCCGTTTTGAGCTGATCTTTAACATTTGTCATCTTGTCGCTCAAACCTGCAATCAAGCGCAACTTGTAAGAATTTTGGGATTATTTTGTGGCAATTCATAACAAAAGCAATAGCAAGTAGGGGTATAATCATGTTAAAACCCTAACTTATCAGTGCCCCAAGCCAGAGCGGGCCAAAGTGAGGCTCAGAGTGAGATGCCGTCTCATACCTCATCTACTCTGTCTCCTCCAGAGGATATTAGGAGGAACCCAGCACCTCCAGTTCCTCCGTCTGGCACTACAGACCAGGATATGCGGAGTGCTTTGCAGTTATTGACTAGCTTGGTAGCTGCTCAGGCTCAGAGGCAGAATACAGGTGCTGCTGATAAACCAGTTAGTACGAGAGTTCGTGATTTTATTAATTTAGACCCTCCTGTGTTTACCGGATCAGATCCGAAGGAGGACCCGCAAACTTTTATTGATCAGGTTCATCGTACACTGCGGGTTATCCATACTAGTGATACAGTGGTATGATAGTTGGGAGAGATCCAGGGGTCCGAACGCTCCTCCAGCTGTGTGGAAGGAATTTTCTGAGGCCTTTCTTCGTCACTACTTGCCAGTTGAGATACGACGAGCTAGAGCTGATAAGTTCTTGAACCTTAGACAAGGTAATATGAGTGTGCGAGAGTATAGTATGCAGTTTGATTCTTTAGCAAGGTATGCTCCCCATATGGTAGCAGAGATGAGCGATAGGTGCATCTGTTCGTGAACGGGTTGGGACCACATCTGATAAATGAGTGCACGACAGCCTCCTTGGTGGAGGGCATGGATATTTCCCGTATTCAGGCTTATGCCCAGACCCTAGAGGATTGTAAGCGCCAGCAAAGGGCAGATAGGGAGCAGGATAGGGGCCAGCATAAGCGGGCGAGATTTGCAGGGTATTCTGATGACTTCAGAGGCAATGTCAAGCCCCGGTCTTTGAGGAGTTCGGCGCCATTTGTAGCTAGTGCTCCTCCACAATTCCAGAGGCCTCGTATGACCGATTTACCTATTCAGGTCCAGGTCAGAGTTCGCGGGCATCAGGCTCGCAATATCACAGAGATACTAATCAGACGAGACCCCTAACACCACGTTGTGATCAGTGCGGTAAGGCCCACTTTGGACTGTGCCGTCGAGGTTCTGATGCGTGCTATTCTTGCGGACAACCTGGCCATATGATACGGGATTGTCCTAACAGAGGAGGTGGTGGTATGGCTCAGCCGACTAGATCTGTGTCTGGTTCTTCCTCATCAGTTCAACCTCGAGCACGGTGTTTTCAGTAGTCGACAGGTCGAGGTAGAGGTAGAGGTGCAGTGCAGAGTTCGAGTGGTGCTCAAAATCGAACCTATGCTCTAGTAGGTCGACAGGATCTCGAGTCATCTCCAGATGTTGTTACAGGTATATTGTCTGTGTTTTCTTACGATGTATATGCGTTGATTGATCTGGGATCCACATTATCATATGTTACACCTTTTGTGGCTAATAAGTTTGGTGTTGAACCTGAATTGATAAGTAAACCCCTTGCGGTATCTACTCCGATAGGAGATTTTGTGATTGTTAGAAGGGTATATAGAGGTTGCACTGTGATGATTTGTAGTCGTCAAACCTCGGCAAATTTATTTGAGTTAGAAATGGTTGATTTCGATGTGATAATAGGAACGGACTGGTTGGACTCATGCTATGCAAATGTTGACTGTCGTACGAACATGGTTAGGTTTAATTTCCTGGTGAACCCATCATTGAATGGAAGGGGAACATTTCTACACCGAAAGGTAGGTTTATTTCCTATCTTAAGGCAAGGAAAATGATCTCAAAAGGTTACATTTATCATCTCGTTCGCGTTAGGGATACCGGAGGCGAAGCCGCCTACTCTACAATCAATCCCCGTGGTCAATGAATTTCCAGATGTTTTCCCAGATGAACTCCTAGTCCTTCATCTGGAGAGGGAGATTGAGTTTAGCATTGATGTGTTGCCTGACACTCAACCGATCTCTATCCCTCCATACAGAATGGCCCCGGCAGAGTTGCAAGAGTTGAAGGCGCAGTTGAGGGACTTACTGGATAAGGGCTTCATTAGGCCTAGCACTTCACCTTGGGGTATGCCAGTCCTGTTCGGGCGGAAGAAAGACGGATCGTTACGGATGTGTATCGACTATCGACAATTGAATAAGTTTACTATAAAGAACAAGTATCCACTTCCAAGGATTGACGACTTGTTTGACCAACTCCAGGGTGCTAAGTATTTCTCCAAGATTGACTTACGTTCAAGGTATCATCAGGTGAGGGTTAAGGAGAAAGATATTCCAAAGACGGCTTTCCGGACAAGATATGGACACTTTGAGTTCTTAGTGATGTCGTTCGGGCTAACAAATGCCCCAACAGCTTTTATGGACCTCGTGAATACTATATTCAGGCCCTATCTTGATGTGTTCGTGATCGTATTCATTGATGACATTTTGGTGTATTCTCGTTCGGAGGCGGAACATGCGGGCCACTTGCGGATTGTATTACAGATGCTTCAGGATCGTAAGTTATATGCTAAGCTCTCCAAATGTGAATTATGGCTGAACTCTGTAGAATTCCTTGGCCATGTGATATCTGACGAGGGTATTAGTGTCGACACTCAGAAGATCGATGCAGTAAAGAATTGGCCGAGACCTATAACACCATCAGAAGTCCGCAACTTCCTAGGGCTAGCAAGATATTATAGGCGATTTATAGACGGGTTTTCCTCTATATCAGCACCATTGTTTAAGTTAACACAGAAAGCTACTAAGTTCCAATGGTCTGACGCTTGTGAACGAAGTTTTCAGGAGTTGAAGAATCGATTGACATCCGCACCAGTGCTCACTCTTCCTGAAGGACCATAAGGTTATGTGGTATATTGTGATGCCTCAGGTATAGGTTTGGGGTGCGTATTGATGCAACGTGAGAAGGTGATTGCTTATGCATCAAGACAATTGAAGAAGCATGAAAAGAATTATCCAACCCATGATTTGGAATTGGCTGCAGTAATATATGCTTTGAAGATATGGCGGCACTACTTATACGGCGTCCATGTGGACATCTACACAGATCACAAGAGTTTACAATACATCTTCAAGCAGAAAGAGTTGAATTTAAGGTAGCGTAGGTGGCTTGAATTACTGAAAGACTACAACGTCGAGATATTGTATCATCCCGGTGAAGCCAATGTTGTGGCAGACGCTCTCAGCCGTAAGTCAATGGGAAGCTTAGTACATATTGAGGCAGGTAGATGGGGGTTGACTAAAGAGCTTCATCAGCTAGCCAATATGAGAATCAGATTGTTAGGCTCTGATGACGGAGGTGTTACTGTACATAATACATCAGAATCATCTTTGGTAGCCGAGGTAAAAGCACGACAATATGGAGATCCAATCTTAGTACGATTGAGAGAGAGCATTCAACAGTGTAAAATTACGGCTTTTGAGATCGGAGGAGATGGGGCACTGAGATACCAGGGCCGATTATGTGTGCCTAATGTGGCAGGGTTGCGAGAGAAGATTATGAATGAGATTCATCAATCCCGATATTCCATCCACCCCGGCTCGACAAAGATGTATCATGACATTAAGGAGCAGTATTGGTGGGATAACGTGAAGAAGTATATTGCGGAATTTGTAGCCCAGTGTCCTAATTGTCAACAAGTAAAGATCGAACATCAGAAACCCGGTGTATTGCTTCAGAATATAGAGATTCCGACCTGGAAATGGGAGGTGATTAATATGGACTTCATTATTGGATTACCTCGCTCTTATCATAAGTTTGACTCCATATGGGTGATAGTTGATCGACTTACAAAATGTGCCCATTTTCTGCCAGTTAAGACAACTTACACGACTGAAGATTATGCGAAGTTGTATATCAAGGAGATTGTTAGGCTTCATGGTGTACCAATATCTATTATATCAGACCGAGGAGCTCAATTTACGGCTAACTTTTGGATGTCTTTTTAGAAGGGTTTAGGCACACAAGTGAATATCAGCACTGCATTTCATCCACAGACTGACAGACAGGCTAAACATACCATTCAGACACTTGAAGATATGCTACGAGCATGTGTTCTAGATTTTAAGGGAAATTGGGATGACCCTCTTCCACTCATAGAATTTGCCTACAATAATAGCTACCATTCCGGTATTAAAATGGCCCCATACGAGGCACTATACGGGAGGAGATGTAGATCACCAGTTGGATGGTTCGAAGTCGGTGAAACAGAATTATATGGGCCAGATTTGATTCACCAAGCCATTGAGAAGGTGAAAGTAATACCGGAGCGATTGAGGACGGCACAAAGCAGGCAAAATCTTATTCTGATGTCTGACGTGGTGATCTGGAGTTTGAGGTTGGTGATTGGGTTTTCCTGAGGATCTCGCCGATGAATGGTGTTATGCATTTTGGGAAGAAGGGTAAGCTGAGTCCATGGTATATCGGTCCGTACAAAATTCTTCGACGAATTGGGCAGGTTGCTTATGAGTTAGAATTGCCATCCGAATTGGAATTTGTCCATCCAGTATTCCATGTATCTATGTTGAGGAAATGTATTGGAGACCCTTCTCGAGTTGTCCCTATCAAAGATGTACAAGTTACAGAGGATCTATCATATGATGAAGTGCCAGTGGCTATATTAGATCGACAAGTCCGCAAGCTGAGAACAAAAGATGTAGCTTCTGTCAAAGTATTGTGGAGGAACATGAATATGGAAGAAATGACATGGGAAGCGGAAGAGGAGATGAGTTCTAAATATCCTTACCTATTCCAGAATGAAGATAACAAGGATG
>NW_017679708.1:0-7805 GCF_001879085.1 Nicotiana attenuata | reverse complement strand
GCAGGCGCAGCTCCCCCACCATAGTAGGCTGTCCAATTCAGCGGTGATTGGCGAGATCCCTTCTTCGGACTTGCCGTGGTCTTGGTATGCATTTTTGTTATAGATATTATGGGTATGTCGGGGCCCTGTTCCGGCTATGTTGCAACACTTATGTTCCTTTAGAGGCTCATAGACAGGTGTCGACTCATGTATAGTTTGGTAGGCCTTGTCGGCTGGTTTTTGTTGTATAGTCTCTCATGGTAGTGTGGTAGCTCGTACCTTATATATAGTTTCTTGATTGTCTAGTCATCCCATGTTATGTATGTTCATGCCATCATATTTTATTGTTGGTTGTCCACGACCCATGTCTACCATTTATATTGATCTCGTCAGCCCTAAAAGATAATAAAGAAGGTTAGATAAAATGTATGTTGGTGCTCGGTAAGTATGGCCGGGTGCTAGTCATGGCCCTCCAGTTTGGGTCGTGACAAACTTGGTATCAGAGCAAGTCTGTCCTAGGGATTGTCTATGAGCTGTGTCTAGTAGAGTCTTGATTATGGATGTGTAGCGCGCCACATTTATAATCAGGAGGCTACATGACATCTAGGGTTGTTACCTTCTTCCTGAATCTAGATCGTGCGTAGAGTTGAGTCGTAAGTGTTCATCTTTAATATTCACCTTGTTTTCTTTCAGCGATGCCTTCGACTAGGAAGCAAACAATTAGTAGACGGCTTGATACAGCTGCGGGAGAGGGTACCAGTCAGGTGCCCCAAGCCAGAGCAGGCCAAAGTGAGGCTCAGAATGAGATGCCGTCTCATACCTCATCTACTCCGTCTCCTCCAGAGGTTATTAGGAGGAACCCAGCACCTCCAGTTCCTCCGTGTGGCACTACAGACCAGGATATGCAGAGTGCTTTGCAGTTATTGACTAGCTTGGTAGCTGCTCAGGCTCAGAGGCAGAATACAGGTGCTGCTGATAAACCAGTTAGTACGAGAGTTCGTGATTTTATTAATTTAGACCCTCCTGTGTTTACCGGATCAGATCCGAAGGAGGACCCGCAGACTTTTATTGATCAAGTTCATCGTACACTGCGGGTTATGCATACTAGTAATACAGAGGCAGTAGTGTTGGCTTCTTATCGGCTACGGGATTTAGCGGTTCTCTGGTATGATAGCTGGGAGAGATCCAGGGGTCCGAACTCTTCTCCAGCTGTGTGGAAGGAATTTTCTGAGGCCTTTCTTCGTCACTACTTGCCAGTTGAGATACGATGAGCTAGAGCTGATAAGTTCTTGAACCTTAGACAAGGTAATATGAGTGTGCGAGAGTATAGTATGCAGTTTGATTCTTTAGCAAGGTATGCTCCCCATATGGTAGCAGAGATGAGTGATAGGGTGCATCTGCTCATGAACGGGTTGGGACCACATCTGATAAATGAGTGCACGAAAGCCTCCTTGGTGGAGGGCATAGATATTTCTCGTATTCACGCTTATGCCCAGACCCTAGAGGATCGTAAGCGCCAGCAAAGGGCAGATAGGGAGCAGGATAGGGGCCAGCATAAGCGGGCGAGATTTGCAGGGTATTCTGATGACTTCAGAGGCAATGTCATGCCCCAGTCTTCGAGGAGTTTGGCGCCATCTGTAGCTAGTGCTCCTCAACAATTCCAGAGGCCTCGATATGATCGATTTACCTATTCAGGTCCAGGCCAGAGTTCGCGGGCATCAAGCTCGCAATATCACAGAAATACTAATCAGACGAGACCCCCAACACCACGTTGTGATCAGTGCGGTAAGTCCCACTTTGGACTGTGCCTTCGAGGTTCTGATGCATGTTATTCTTGCGGACAGCCTGGCTATATGATACGGGATTGTCCTAACAGAGGAGGTGGTGGTATGGCTCAGCCGACTGGATTTGTGTCTGGTTCTTCCTCATCAATTCGACCTCCAGCACGGGGTTTTCAGCAGTCGACAGGTCGAGGTAGAGGTAGAGGTGCAGTGCAGAGTTCGAGTGGTGCTCAAAATCGAACCTATGCTCTAGTAGGTCGACAGGATCTTGAGTCATCTCCAGATGTTGTTACAGGTATATTGTCTGTGTTTTCTTACGATGTATATGCGTTGATTGATCCGGGATCCACATTATCATATGTTACACCCTTTGTGGCTAATAAGTTTGGCGTTGAACCTGAATTGATAAGTAAACCCCTTGAGGTATCTACTCCGATAGGAGATTCTATGATTGCTAGAAGGGTATATAGAGGTTGCACTGTGATGATTTGTAGTCGTCAAACCTCGGCAAATTTATTTGAGTTAGAAATGGTTGATTTTGATGTGATAATGGTAATGGATTGGTTGGCCTCATGCTATCCAAATGTTGACTGTCGTACGAAGATGGTTAGGTTTCAGTTTCCTGGTGAACCCGTCATTGAATGGAAGGGGAACATTGCTACGCCGAAAGGTAGGTTTATTTCCTATCTTAAGGCAAGGAAGATGATCTCAAAAGGTTACATTTATCATCTCGCTCGCGTTAGGGATGCGGAGACGAAGCCGCCTACTCTACAATCAATCCCCCTGGTCAATGAATTTCCAGATGTTTTCCCAGATGAACTCCCAGGCCTTCCTCCTGAGAGGGAGATTGAGTTTAGCATTGATGTGTTGCCTGACACTCAACCGATCTCTATCCCTTCATATAGAATGGACCCGGCAGAGTTGCAAGAGTCGAAGGCGCAGTTGAAGGATTTACTGGATAAGGGCTTCATTAGGCCTAGCACTTCACCTTGGGGTGCGCCAGTCCTGTTCGTACGGAAGAAAGACGGGTCGTTACAGATGTGTATCGACTATCGACAGTTGAATAAGTTTACTGTAAAGAACAAGTATCCACTTCCAAGGATTGACGACTTGTTTGACCAACTCCAGGGTGCTAAGTATTTCTCCATGATTGACTTACGTTCAGGGTATCATCAGGTGAGGGTCAAGGAGAAGGATATTCCAAAGACGGCCTTCCGGACAAAATATGGGCACTTTGAGTTCTTGGTGATGTTGTTCGGGCTAACAAATGCCCCAGCAGCTTTTATGGATCTCATGAATACTGTATTCAGGCCCTATCTTGATGTGTTCGTGATCGTATTCATTGATGACATTTTGGTGTATTCTCGTTCGGAGGCGGAACATGCGGGCCACTTGCGGATAGTATTACAGACGCTTCAGGATCGTAAGTTATATGCTAAGCTCTCCAAATGTGAATTCTGGCTGAACTCAATAGCATTCCTTGGCCATGTGATATCTGACGAGGGTATTAGTGTCGACACTCAGAAGATCGATGCAATAAAGAATTGGCCGAGACCTACAACACCATCAGAAGTCCGCAGCTTCCTAGGGCTAGCAGGATATTATAGGCGATTTGAAGAAGGGTTTTCCTCTATATCACCACCATTGACTAAGTTAACATAGAAAGCTACTAAGTTCCAGTGGTCTGACGCTTGTGAACAAAGTTTTCAGGAGTAGAAGAATCGATTGACATCCGCACCAGTGCTCACTCTTCCTGAAGGACCAGAAGGTTATGTGGTATATTGTGATGCCTCAGGTATAGGTTTGGGGTGCGTATTGATGCAACGTGAGAAGGTGACTGCTTATGCATCAAGACAATTGAAGAAGCATGAAAAGAACTATCCAACCCATGATTTTTGAATTGGCTGCAGTAATATATGCTTTGAAGATATGGCGGCACTACTTATACGGCGTCCATGTTGACATCTACACAGATCATAAGAGTTTACAATACATCTTCAAGCAGAAAGAGTTGAATTTGAGGCAACGTAGGTGGCTTGAATTACTGAAAGACTACAACGTCGAGATATTGTATCATCCCGGTAAAGCCAATGTTGTGGCAGACGCTCTCAGCCGTAAGTCAATGGGAAGCTTAGTACACATTGAGGCAGGTAGATGGGGGTTGACTAAAGAGCTTCATCAGCTAGCCAATATGAGAATCAGATTGTTAGACTCTGATGACGGAGGTGTTACTGTACATAATACATAAGAATCATCTTTGGTAGCCGAGGTAAAACGAAGGCAATATGAAGATCCTATCTTACTACGATTGAGAGAGAGCATTCAGCAGTGTAAAATTACGACTTTTGAGATCGGAGGAGATGGGCCACTGAGATACCAGGGCCGATTATGTGTGCCTAATGTGGCAGGGTTGCGAGAGAAGCTTATGAATGAGATTCAAATCAATCCCGATATTCCATCCATCCTGGCTCAACAAAGATGTATCATGACATTAAGGAGCAGTATTGGTGGGATAACATGAAGATCGAACATCGGAAACAAGTAAAGATGGAACATCAGAAACCCGGTGGATTGCTTCAGAATATAGATATTCCGACCTAGAAATGGGAGGTGATTAATATGGACTTCATTATTGGATTACCTCGCTCTTATCATAAGTTTGACTCCATCTGGGTGATAGTTGATCGACTTACAAAATGTGCGCATTCTCTGCCAGTTAAGACAACTTACATGGCTGAAGATTATGCGAAGTTGTATATCAAGGAGATTCTTAGGCTTCATGGTGTACCAATATCTATTATATCAGACCGAGGAGCTCAATTTACGGCTAAATTTTGGAGGTCATTTCAGAAGGGTTTAGGCACACAAGTGAATCTCAGCACTGCATTTCATCCACAAACTGACGGACAGGCTGAACGTACCATTCAGACACTTGAAGAAATGCTACGAGCATGTGTTCTAGATTTTAAGGGGAATTGGGATGACTATCTTCCACTCATAGAATTTGCCTACAATAATAGCTACCATTCCAGTATTAAAATGGCCCCATACGAGGCACTATACGGGAGGAGATGTAGATCACCAGTTGGATGGTTCGAAGTCGGTGAAACAAAATTATATGGGCCAGATTTGATTCACCAAGCCATTGAGAAGGTGAAAGTGATACAGGAGCGATTGTGGACGGCACAAAGCAGGCAAAACTCTTATTCTGATGTCCGACGTCGTGATCTGGAATTTGAGGTTGGTGATTGGGTTTTCCTGAGGATCTCGTCGATGAAGGGTTTTATGCATTTTGGGAAGAAGGGTAAGCTGAGTCCACGGTATATCGGTCCGTACAGAATTCTTCGACGAATTGGACAGGTTGCTTATGAGTTAGAATTGCCATCCGAATTGGAATTTGTCCATCCGGTATTCCATGTATCTATGTTGAGGAAATGTATTGGAGACCCTTCTCGAGTTGTCCCAATCAAAGATGTACAAGTTACAGAGGATCTATCATATGATGAAGTGCCAGTGGCTATATTAGATCAACAAGTCCGCAAGCTGAGAACAAAAAATGTAGCTTCTGTCAAAGTATTGTGGAGAAACAAGAATATGGAAGAAATGACATGGGAAGCGGAAGAGGAGATGAGGTCTAAATACCCTTACCTATTCCAGAATGAAGATAACAAGGATGCTGGTGGAACGCAGGATACATTGGAAGGTGAAATGGCTCTATGAGCCTTGTGAGGCCATACGTTGGGCTTAACTGCTTGCAAGTTTTGCTAGTAACCATTTTATAGGGGAAAATTGACCGGGAATTTCCGTTGGAATCCACGATGATTTGGACTCCCCATAAACCCTTACATTCGAGGACGAATGTTCCTAAGGGGGGGAGGGTGTTACAACCCATATTCACATACGTTAGTTCATGCCATAAGGTCGTCGACGTAAATCCATAAAGAGATTATCTTTAAGATGATAAGAGGTTAATCCTATTGGTCTTAAATGATACAAAGGTGCATAAGGGTGGTTAACAAGTATTAGAAGTTAAACGAATCAAGGATGTTGTCAGCCGTATTTTTGGGTAAACCTGGGGGTGCTTATACTGTCGTATTTTAAGGTATATGAATCATAAAATATCCGTATCATAGTCTTGAAGTCAAACGAGTTATGAAACAAAAGTCAACAAGAGGTATTGCAACTTAGGTTCATAGTTTTACTTAAATTTTAGGTCAAATGTTATTAAGCTTTTCTCCGAATATGCTTGGAATTACGGAGTGATCTACCCACCAAATTGAAGATCTATGAGTCTAGTTTCGAACTCATTAAACCTTTTATCAATACGACATTGGAGTAGAGAGATATAGACATTTTTGCGAGACTGCACAAGTTGCTAGGTGACGAGTAGGTGGGTCACCTACTTGGTTAAATGATAGCCCAAAAAGAGGCAATTTCGGGTCAGACAAAGAGCCCATTAAAAGGCTTATCTTATGCAATATATCCCTCATTATATTTCACAAATAACCAGACCTAAACCCCTGCAAACTTCCTCCCAAAAATTATCCACAAACCCTAATTGATTTTCCCTCTCTTTCAAGTTCAAATTGGGGGTAAACCCTAGAGTTTGAAGAACCAAGATAAGGGCTGAGTTATCCAACAAGTAAGGTGATTTTAATGCTATCTTTGATACATTTATTCTGCTGTGAATAATGGTAATTCGTTCTATACATGTAAGAACTCACGGGACGGTGATCGGAAGCCGTGAGTTCGAGTTATTCACTTGTAGCGGACTGTTTTGTGTTGCTGTTGGGCTGCGTGTTTTACTACTGTTTTGTGGAGTTTTGGAGGAGGAAGGGTGTGGAGAAACACCATATAGATGTAGGGTTGTGGGCTGGTAGTCTTCGTAACATTTCCGGGTCGTTTGACACGACTACAGTGGTTGTCGTATGCATGAAGTGATTAGGTTGTGCGTGGACTATTTTGGGAGGATCAATATGATTATTATTGATGTTGTTTAGGCTGTTTGGTGATTGTTTGGAATTGTGTGAAGTCATATATATAGGGGAGGTGCTGTCCGTTTCATCGTAAAATAGGTTGTGGTCGATACATAATAGTTATGACGTTTGAATGGTAACTATAATATCGTTTCTCTTATTGTAGACTAAGGAGTCGTGAAAATTACATAGCTTGAGATTGGGGCAGTATATACAAGGTATGTGAGGCTATCCCTCTCCTTCCTTTGCACGACTCCGATTGTACATAATGTAATGAACGAGCTTCCAAAGATACTCTACTCTTAGAAGCTAGCAGTACTTACATTGTTTCCCCTCTTATGGAACGAATGATGTTGATGTTGCTTCTCTTATTCTTATGTTATCAATGTTATTGGTACATCCTGATTCTTATAAGGTTCATGGTGAAGAGTTAGTCCTAATAACGTGTACACAGGATACCGACCTTACGTCACTCCGAAAGGTTTAGAACGTGAGTCCATGAGTCGAGCATGCATTATATATATGTATCTATTTTACTCTACTGAGCCGCGCTATAGACGGCCGGGTATGGCACCTATTGTGCAACCACCGATCAGTTGGGTTTTACTGAGCTCCACGTGGCCGGGTACGATTCTATCGAGCCATATGATGGCCGGGTACATTTTTACCGAGCCTATTACGGCCGGGTACGATATAATGATGATGATGCCCACAGAGGCGTATGTTTTAAAAGTTTATGTATATATACATATGTATCACGCATTTTATGTCAGTAGCCCTCAGAGGTACCCAGATGTTACAGGTTGTTTATCTCTATCCCTGCTTACATTACTGTTCGTACTTATGGTTCCCTGCCTTACATACTCAGTACTTTATTCGTACTGACGTCCTTTTATTTGTGGATGCTGCATGTCGTGCTGCAGGTCCTGATAGACAGGCAGGCGCAGCTCCCCCACCATAGTAGGCTGTCCAGTTCAGCGGTGATTGGCGAGATCCCTTCTTCGGACTTGCCGTGGTCTTGGTATGCATTTTTATTATTGACATTATGGGTATGTCGGGGGCCCTGTTC
>NW_017679707.1:13552-15936 GCF_001879085.1 Nicotiana attenuata | reverse complement strand
ATGATTTCTTTATATGGGTTGTGTTCAAGGCCCAAAATGATTAAGGATCTGAATTTATGTGAGTTCATGAATTCACATGAATTAGGGTTTTTCTTATTAGAGACGAATGAAATAGAAATCGTAGTTGCTTTTAGATTTGCCTTTTAAATAATAAGTGAGATGAGCCTCGCCAAACAAAATACATAAATTGCGGGGCCCTCAATAAATGTTTATACAACAATACTTAGATTTCGGGATGAGCCGTTTAGCGAATTTCACGGTTTTCCCCAAAGACGATAACGTGTAGTTGCTTTAGGCGCGTATTTTAATAATATTACTTTCCTAAATTCGGGTGTACATTTATGTGACCCAAATCCGAATCTCAATGAAGTCGAAATGTGTTAACAATCACGGGTGCCTTTAATTGGAAAAACTCCTTTACACCCTCACAGGTGTAGGAAAAAGGAGGCGTGACAGCTCTGGCGACTCTGCTGGGGACAAGAACCCAGAACTTTTGTTCAGGGTTCAGAATTCGAGCTTAGAATAATTGTTGTATTTGGTTATATCTGATTTTTCTACATGTTTCATGCTGAATGTGCAAAATGCTGCTTTTTACCGCTTTGATATTATCTGGATTGTATATAAACTGTGGCGAAACCCTTCTCTTCTCGCCTCCGGGGATGTGCTCACTGGTGGAGACTCCCTATTCTGTTAGTGTCAATACCCTGAAATAAGAAAGAGGTCGGACAAGTTACTAAGCCGGATGGCCTTTTGGTTCCCGGTACGTAGCCCCCTCCTCGACTCGAGTTATCCGCTCGGGTACACAGTCTAGAACACATACCCAGGTTTTGAACCTAGAAGAACTTGACTTCATGCCGGATCCCTAGTAGGAACGCTTATTTGCTTCACGTGCATTTTGACTTAGGGGACTCAACACAGGGGTTGGGTCCGTCTAGGACAGGTGTACCCGGAATAATGGACCATCCTGATGCATCCTACTTGTGCATTTATCTGTTTGGGACTCGCATGCTGACCGGCTTTGAATATTTGGAAAAAGTGGAAAAACCAAAAGAGAAAATAGCAGTGTAGAGAGTTAATTTCCTATATTAGAAAAACCAATGTCCAAGTAGTGCCGAAACTCTGCCGGAGTTTTGAAAAAATAAGAGAAGTGTTTGATGTCAATGGAAAGGGAAAACAAAAATATTTTTTATAATTTGTTTATTTGCCAATTGAAACGCAAAACAAATAGTTTTTATTTTTAATAATAGTTCGCGAAAGGAAAAACAAAAGGTTCTTATTTTTCAAGATGTTGAAAAGAAAATACAAAAGAGTTTTGTTTTTGAAAATAGCTAGTTTGTTTGCCCGAACTACGCTGGTTTGATTCTCACCGAGTGTGAGATACGTAGGCAACCCTCATCGGGTCCAACCTCCCCTTTTCAAAAATAGCCAAAAATGCCAAATTTTTTTAATTTCATCGTGAATAAGTCGGGTGCCGCCATTCTTGTTTAAACTAAGCCGAATGTCCCCAAAAGGGCGCCGGAAGGCTGTTTTTGCAAGAACAGCCACCCTGAGTCAGTTCAACGGTTAACAGACACAGCCTTAAAATCTTCTCCCCGAAGTGCTGAAAGGCCGTAACTGCAAAACCGGCCGTTTGTTTCAAATTTGGAAATTTGAACAAAACTAGGTCAAAATAAGTGATTAAATCACCTTAATAAATGTGCAGGATGAGCACGATTCAAAATAAGGGGAACTTGCATATAGGCCCGCGGCGAGACCGAATGATGTCCCGCGGGCGCCAGGAGCTTTAATATATTCATGATTGTCTTCTGAGTCTGTATTTCCTTTTCTACTGGAGTCTGTAAAAGTCAGTCAGTTGATTAAGTCTGTATTTTCGTTTAAAGTAGAATAGGGATGATGGAGTCTGTAGTTCTTTTCTGCATTAGAGTCTGTTAGTTGTTTAATCTGTCAGTTTTGAGTCTTTGTGATAGACGTATTTTCTATCAATAAAATTGAAAATCCCAAAAAATATTTTGCTTCTACTTTACATTTATTCTGCAAGAACTACGCTCGGTCTGATTCACGCGGGGTCGTGATACGTAGGCAATCTCCATAGGATTCGACCATAACTAAAAGAAAAAGAAAAAAAAACGAGAAAAGAGAGGAAAAGCCACAAAAGGCAAAAAGAACAGAAAAGAGCGGAAAAACAAAACTCAAGAAAGGAAGGAAATAGGAACTAGAGAGGACAAAGGCACGAGTAAAGAAAAAAAAGGAAAAAGAAGAAAAACAAAGGAAGAAAAGTTTGCAATTGGAAATAAGGAAAAGCCGGGATGACGCATGCGCCCGATCAAAAGCTGTTACCAATGTGTTAAATGCCCTAACGCTAACGTGATGGTTTCATTTTGCCA
>NW_017679707.1:8101-10167 GCF_001879085.1 Nicotiana attenuata | reverse complement strand
GTGATGAAAGCTGAGAGAGATCAAAATGAGAGAGTCTTATTGGTGAAAACTTTCACGGGCACCATAAGGCGACGGTGAGTTGAGAGAAAAATCAAAATGAGAGAGGCTTGATGGTGAAAACCCTTCGGGCACTACAAGTCGAATAAGGATTGTGAATCGGATCGGGCAAGCGGAGCATTGAAGCCCAGTTTCACGGCAAAAGGTACAACAAGAGCTGAACATCAGATTTGCTAAACAGAGTAGGCTGCAGGTGCATGTCAAGGTCGTTAGAGTCGGTATCCACATCTGATGGATTGCTATTCTGTAGGTTTCTTGTTAGGAATCGTCTCTCTCCATTACCCTTTACTCCAATCCTCCCACTTTGTTTTACTCCTTCGTCCTAGGTCGGTTGTTCAAAACAAGTGAGAAATGATATCAAAATCTGCTACCAAGCTTTCCAATTAAACAACACGGCACCTGGTGTGCACATAAAGGCGTCAAGCCAGGAGAAAACCGCAGGCACACTGAGTTGGCCATAATCAACATGCTTTGGGATTCGTGCGAAATACAAGGGTCTGATTTAGGAACAATGCAACAGATGAAGGGTTGGTATAACACAAAGTTTAGCATCAATTACACAAAGGCTCGGTATATGTTAATTCATGAACAATGCAACAGTTGAAGGGTTGGGTGAACAGCTCAGAGATATTTTCTGTGGTAAGATTGACAAAAGGTGGTTATCAGGGCGAGTGAAGGAACAATAGATCTTGAGGCCAAAGCCAGTGATCTAAATCAGTAAAGAACAACATGTGCGCTGAGTTGGTAACAATCAATATGCTTGGGAGTCCATGTGAAACACAAAGGTTTGGCACATATCAATTTAGGAACCACGCAACAGACGGAGGGTGTTTTGGTGAACGGATCAGAGGTAGTCTCCGTGTCAAGGGTAGCAAAGAAAGTGGTTAGTCAATAAACAAGCAAGATCTTCGAGGG
Source organism: Nicotiana attenuata (assembly GCF_001879085.1). Lineage (NCBI taxonomy): Eukaryota > Viridiplantae > Streptophyta > Magnoliopsida > Solanales > Solanaceae > Nicotiana > Nicotiana attenuata. Next base: position 9,195 of record NW_017679707.1, on the reverse strand, counting down.
GGAATCAGTTATCCTAACAAGTGAAAGAACAATAAACTCAAGGCTAAAGCCAGTGGTCAAGAAAGAACATCATATACACAAAGCAGGGACAATAGACATGCTGTGGGATTCCTATGAGACATGAGGATTGGGGAGATGACCGTTCATGCAATGCAACAAATAGAGGATGATGGGCCACCTTCGAAGTTCAAGGCCACAAACCAACCACCACATTTTAAACTCACAAGTTTTCGTTGTTTGGAAACAGGAACAAAGCAGTGCAAGAAAGTTGGTTCAACAGTAAGGGAACAAGAAAGGAAAGAAAAGAAAAGGAACAAAAGGAGAACCGACAAAAGGGAAGTTTCTCAAATCATTGACCTTTGCCATTACTTTTCACAATGTTTCCTCCTAGGATAAAAGGCCTAGTCTGATGGAGTTTTATAGAGTCAAAATCTTAGTCTGATGAATCTTTCTCCTAAGATAACAAGAGACCTAGTCTGATGAATCTTCTCCTAGAGTCAAAATCTTAGTCTGATGAACCTTTCTCCTAAGATAACAAAAGTGGACCTAGTCTGATGAATCTTCTCCTTGAGTCAACATCTTAGTCTGATGAACCTTTCTCCTAAGATAACAAAATGAACCTAGTCTGATGAATTTTCTCCTAGGATCACATCTTAGTCTGATGAATCTTTCTCCTAAGATAGGAAATCTTAGTCTGATGAATTGTTCTCCTAAGATTGAAGACCTAGTCTAGTGGGCTTTCTCCTAGGTTCAAAATCTTAGTCTGAGGAATCTTTCTCCTAAGATAGAAGGCCTAGTCTGATGAATTTGCTAGTCAAATGTCCTTGGTTTTACTCACAGGATCGTGCATTCCAATTAAGTCTTTTGTTTTACTCTTATCATTGCATCAATAGCTTAGGTGATCTATATTTTGCTAACAACTCCCAAATTTTCCTAGTGCAAACTGGGGCAGAAATTTTCTTTGTTTGTTTGTTTTGTTGCAGTCAGGCGCCCACCTGGAGAACAAGGGAATACTTTTCAAGCTTCAGCAGTCAGGCGCCCACCTGGAGAACAAGGGAAGTGCAATTCAATTTTAGCTTTTAATTTTTAATATT
>NW_017679707.1:0-4250 GCF_001879085.1 Nicotiana attenuata | reverse complement strand
ATTGCTTTTGTTGTTGCTGTTTAACATTGCTGCTTGTCCTTGGCTGCTGCTGACCTCTCCTTTTCTTATTACATTTCAATTTCCAGGTATTCTCCTTGGCCTCGTCTGAACTGTGAAGGATCCATGTAGTTTTGATTTGGAGATTAAATTATGAAGTGCTGGAGTTGATTTCTGAATTTATTTGTTTTTGTTTGGTGTTAAAGTGCAAAACAGTCACGTTTACAGGAAATTCTGTGTCGTTTGTAACAAGTGGACTGTTTTTGACTATCATTTTGTATTAGACTATTAATTAACCCAGGAAATTGGTGTTCAGGAACTATGTGAACTGTTAATATTGGCAATGGCATTAGCATAGAAATGGACTCTAGGTCCTCATATGTGATTATGTACTTGAGATAATACTTAAAACAGAAAATTGAATGCAGTTTTGGTTGCATGTACTTGAGTATAAATTCAGGGTGTAAGTTAGTTTGCATGCTGTAATTGAATTTTGGATTCATTGATCGTTGCATGAAATGAAGCTTGAGTTCTAAAAAACAATCATTCACGGCTTTGATATAGAAATCAAAAAATAAAAACACGCAAATAGCTTGAATAACAAATTGCATTGTTTAATTGAATCGTGATTAATGATTGTCGGGGCTGCACGTTGCATGTGAGATTGAATTTTCATAACTAAACGGATTTGAACCTCAAAGCGTCTGTGAATCAGCTAATTTGGACTATAGGTTGACATGGGGATTTGTCTTACTGGGCTCGAACACCAAGCCCAAACGGCCGCCTGCAGCTTTCAGGCCCACGGTTGGCCTGCCCTTTGTGCACACTTGGATAATGATTTCTTTATATGAGTTGTGTTCAAGGCCCAAAATGATTAAGGATCTGAATTCATGTGAGTTCATGAATTCACATGAATTAGGGTTTTTCTTATTAGAGACGAATGAAATAGAAATCGTAGTTGCTTTTAGATTTGCCTTTTAAATAATAAGAGAGATGAGCCTCGCCAAACAAAATACATAAATTGCGGGGCCCTCAATAAATGTTTATACAACAATACTTAGATTTCGGGACGAGCCGTTTAGCGAATTTCACGGTTTTCCCCAAAGACGATATCGTGTAGTTGTTTTAGGCGCGTATTTTAATAATATTACTTTCCTAAATTCGGGTGCACATTTATGTGACCCAAATCCGAATCTCAACGAAGTCGAAATGTGTTAACAATCATGGGTGCACTGGTGCGACGTGGTTCGAGATGCATTTTCTCGACGTTGCAATTCTTATAAAAATAAAAATAATAAAAGTGGTTTACTAATAAAGGCACATGAGTTTGGACATGTTTTGAAACCAGATAAATCAAATACAGCAGTTGAGCGACCGTGCTAGAACCACGGAACCCGGGAATGCCTAACACCTTCTCCCGGGTTAACAGAATTCCTTATACGGATTTCTGATTCGCGGACTGTTAACAGAGTCAATAATTTCCTCGGTTCGGGATTCAACCGGTGACTTGGGACACCATTAATATCCCAAGTGGCGACTCTGAATATTAATAATAAATCCCGTTCCGACTGTCCTTTAATTGGAAAAACTCCTTTACACCCTCACAGGTGTAGGAAAAAGGAGGCGTGACAGCTCTGGCGACTCTGCTGGGGACAAGAACCCAGAACTTTGGTTCAGGGTTCAGAATTTGAGCTTAGAATAATTGTTGTATTTGGTTATATCTGATTTTTCTACATGTTTCATGCTGAATGTGCAAAATGCTGCTTTTTACCGCTTTGATATTATCTGGATTGTATATAAACTGTGGCGAAACCCTTCTCTTCTCGCCTCCGGGGATGTGCTCACTGGTGGAGACTCCCTATTCTGTTAGTGTCAATACCCTGAAATAAGAAAGAGGCCGGACAAGTTACTAAGCCGGATGGCCTTTTGGTTCCTGGTACGTAGCCCCCTCCTCGACTCGAGTTGTCCGCTCGGGTACACAGTCTAGAACACATACCCAGATTTTGAACCTAGAAGAACTTGACTTCATGCCGGATCCCTAGTAGGAACGCTTATTTGCATCACGTGCATTTTGACTTAGGGGACTCAACACAGGGGTTGGGTCCGTCTAGGACAGGTGTACCCGGAATAATGGACCATCCTGATGCATCCTACTTGTGCATTTATCTGTTTGGGACTCGCATGCTGACCGGCTTTGAATATTCGGAAAAAGTGGAAAAACCAAAAGAGAAAATAGCAGTGTAGAGAGTTAATTTCCTATATTAGAAAAACCAATGTCCAAGTAGTGCCGAAACTCTGCCGGATTTTTGAGAAATAAGAGAAGTGTTTTATGTCAATGGAAAGGGAAACAAAATATTTTTTTTAATATAATTTTTTTATGTGCCAATTGAAACGCAAAACAAATAGTTTTTATTTTTAATAATAGTTCGCGAAAGGAAAACAAAAGGTTCTATTTTTCAAGATGTTGAAAAGAAAATACAAAAGAGTTTTGTTTTTGAAAATAGCTAGTTTGTTTGCCCGAACTACGCTGGTTTGATTCTCACCGAGTGTGAGATACGTAGGCAACCCTCATCGGGTCCAACCTCCCCTTTTCAAAAATAGACAAAAAATGCCAAAATTTTTAATTTCGTCATGAATAAGTCGGGTGCCTCCATTTTTGTTTAAAATACGCCGAATGTCCCCAAAAGGGCGCCGGAAGGCTGTTTTTGCAAGAACGGCCACCCTGAGTCAGTTCAACGGTTAACAGACACAGCCTTAAAATCTTCTCCCCGAAGTGCTGAAAGGCCGTAACTGCAAAACCGGCCGTTTGTTTTAAATTTGGAAATTTGAACAAAACTAGGTCAAAATAAGTGATTAAATCACCTTAATAAATGTGCAGGATGAGCACGATTCAAAATAAGGGGAACTTGCATATAGGCCCGCGGCGAGACCGAATGATGTCCTGCGGGCGCCAGGAGCTTTAATATATTCATGATTGTCTTCTGAGTCTGTATTTCCTTTTCTACTGGAGTCTGTAAAAGTCAGTCAGTTGATTAAGTCTGTATTTTCGTTTAAAGTAGAATAGGGATGATGGAGTCTGTAGTTCTTTTCTACATTAGAGTCTGGTAGTTGTTTAATCTGTCAGTTTTGAGTCTTTGTAATAGACGGATTTTCTATCAATAAAATTGAAAATCCCGAAAAAAAAATAGTTTGCTTCTACTTTACATTTATTCTGCAAGAACTACGCTCGGTCTGATTCACGCGGGGTCGCGATACGTAGGCAATCTCCATAGGATTCGACCATAACTAAAAGAAAAAAGAAAAAAAAACGAGAAAAGAGAGGAAAAGCCACAAAAGGCAAAAAGAACAGAAAAGAGCGGAAAAACAAAACTCAAGAAAGGAAGGAAATAGGAACTAGAGAGGACAAAGGCAAGAGTGAAGAAAAAAAAAGAGGAAAAAGAAGAAAACAAAGGAAGAAAGACTGCAATTGGAAATAAGGAAAAGACCGGGATGACGCATGCGCCCGACTAAAAGACTGTTACCAATACGTTACATGCCCTAACGCTAACGTGATGGTTTCATTTTGTCATGTCATGTCCAGACAGGTGGTTGGTTTGTGGTTTTAAAGGTAACTTTTCCCTGCAACACAAAGGCAAAAGGCAATGGCAGAGAACAACAGAACTGAGTTGCTTGATACCGATGTTCGACAACAGTTGGTGGAACGGGATAATGGGTTGGTTGAAGAGGTGCGGATGCTGAGACAACACATGACAAACATGTATCAAGCCTGGATGACTGGAAAGGCGCCACCCCCGCCTCCACCAATTTTCCCAGACGCTACCCAGACTCCCAACACAAGGCCGGATGATCCTCCATATTCTCCAGATACACCCGCTTATCACGCTCGCCCCAACTACCCTAGTAGCTCCATCGCTCATCCTTCAATCACTTTTCCCCGATATTGCCCTCCTGTCATATCCGTTACCCCAGACAATGAACATCCACTCAATGCACGTAATGCCCGATTTCACCCTTCAGAGGTTGCCCACAAGGTCCTTGATCCATACAAGAAGAGCTCCCAGGATGAGCAGATTCATGGTAGAAATGAAAGGGTTACGGGAAGAACAGGGCGAGAAGAGGTACCCAGGAAATTGACAAGCACAGAACTGTCCTTAAGGGACAAGCGAAGAGTGGAAGGCCAGGGTAGCATGACTTGCAAAGGACCGATTGTGCCACATGACACCCGCCTGCCCGCAGGATTCAAAGTACCAGAC
>NW_017679706.1:0-15940 GCF_001879085.1 Nicotiana attenuata | reverse complement strand
ATGCCTAGTGATTCTTTGAGTGCTCCTGTATATGTGTCTACACCGGTGGGTGATTCTATTGTGGTAGATCGTGTCCATCGTTCCTGTATAGTTGTGATTGCTGGTCTTGAGACTCGAGTAGATTTTTTACTTTTGGATATGGTTGATTTTGATGTCATATTGGGGACGGACTGGTTATCACCTTACCACGCTATCTTGGACTGTTATGCCAAGACTGTGACCTTAGCCTTACCGGGTTTACCTCGTCTAGAGTGGAGAGGGACTCCTGGTCATTCTACCCGTATGGTTATCTCATATATGAAGGCTCGGCGTATCGTTGATAAGGGATGTTTGGCCTATTTGGCGTATGTTCGTGATTCTAGTGCCGAGGTTCCTCCTATGGATTCTGTGCCCGTGGTTCGTGAGTTTCCTGAGGTATTTCCTTCAGACCTGCCGCGTATGCCACCCGACAGGGATATTGACTTCTGTATTGATTTGGCTCCGGGCATTCAGCCCATTTCTATTCCCGCCAGATCGTATGGCCCCGCCTGAGTTGAAAGAATTGAAGGAGCAGTTGCAAGACTTGCTTGATGTCATGACCCAAGTTCGCCCTCCGTGAACTGTCGTGACGGCACCTAGGCTCTACGACTAGGTAAGCCTAGCAATTTGCGGAAAAAGAAATAACAGAAATAAACTATCCAAGCTGCAGAAATAATACAAATCTAAGTCTTATAATGAACTACATTTCCCAAAACCCGGAATCTCATGAAATCACAAGCTATGGAATAACTACATTGTTCTAACTCCAGAGTGCCTAAACAAAAGTATATATAGAAGGCCTAATACTATGAGAGAGAATGGAAAGGGACTCCTCGGTCTGCGGATGCGGCAGACATAACTCGAAGCTCTGATGGATCACTCCGCCTCAAGGATGATAGGACTGAGTCGAAGAACCTGGATCTGCACATGAAAAACATGCGTAGGAAGGGCATGAGTACACCATAGCGGTACTCAGTAAGTGCCAAGCCTAACCTCGGTCGGGTAGTGACGAGAAAGGTCAGGGCCCTACTGAGATTAAAGGAGAAATACAAGATATAACAGTGTAGAATAAGACAGTATGCTTAAGTGCAACAGTAAAAGTAATACAGGATAAAAGAACAACAACAACTTTAACAAAGACATAGAAATCACGGAAATAAGTACAGCTCAACACAAGGATAACGGTCGGGGATCTCTCTATATCCCGAGGATCTCTTAGTATCCTCAATATGTGTGCTGGGGATCTCTTGGTACCCCGAGGATCTCTTGGTATCCTCAATATATGTACTGGGGATCTCTTGGTATCCCGAGAATCTCTTGGTATCCTCAATATATGTACTGGGAATCTCTTGGTATCCCGCACTACAGTCAAATTCAATATATGCGTAGGGGATCTCCCGGAACAGTCATCCGTAGTCCCAAAATAAAAGAAAGACAACAATATCAAGGAAAGAATCCACAATTTCATACAAGAGCGAAACAGTATGAAGTAACACAGTACAATGATAAAGATAACAACACTTACAACAGAGAAAATATCGCAGAAAGAATACAGCTCAACACATAAATAGCAACCGGGGATCTACCAGGATACCGTCTTGTAGACCCCAAATGTAAATATCAGCAAACCGGGGATCTACCAGGATACCGTCCTGTAGCCCCCAAATGTAAATGTCTAGTGGATCTCCCGGGTGTCGTCCCGTAGTCCAACTCATTGTGCACCGGGGATCTACCAAAATCTCGATCCGTAGTCCCCAAATGTAACTGTGCAAGGGGGATCTACCGGGATATCGCCCGTAGTCCCCAAATGTAAACACACAGCAGCAGCACGAAGAATATTCAATTCAATACAATTTTTCCATACCAAGGGAAAACAAATATTTCTAACGTAGCATGTTGCACATAATCCAATTAAGGCAAATTGAACAACTAAGGCAATTAAGTCAATTAAACATGCTTCCCTAGGCTAATAGCAAGCTTAAGTTACACACAGTATGAACATAAAAAAAGGAATCACATTATAGTTACTTAAAGAAAAAAATGGATTTTTCAACAATTAGCACAAGTACGCACTCGTCACCTCACGTACAAGGCATTTTAATTATCAACAAACCAAATCCTAATGGGAGTTTCCTCCACACAAGGTTAGACAAGCCACTTACCTCGAACCGACTCAAAATCTACCCGAAACCACGTCCTTGCCACGAATATTCGACTCCAAATGGCCAAAATCTATTCAATGTAATTGCATAATGTAAATAACACTTCAAGTAACTGATTCCATAAATAAATTCTAAGCTAATACGCGAAATTAGGTAAAATGACCAAAATGCCCTCCGGGCCCACGCCTCACAATCAAGTAAAATTTACATTTTTGGAATCCTCGTACTCCCATGAGTCTAACCATACCAATAACACTGAAATCGGAGTCCAAAGGACCCCTCAAATTCCCATTTTAAGGTCTCTTAATCTCAAGCCCTAATTACCCATTATTGCACTGATTTCTCCAAATTTTCACCACTAGTTAGACCTTTAATCACATATAAACGAGTTATGAAGTCAAGAATATTACCTCCAGATGATTCCTCTTTGGTTTCCTCAAAATTCTCTCTCAAAAGCTTCAATCCCGTTCAAAAATGGTGGAAAAATGGAGAAGGGTCGCGGATTGGGCTATTAAAACACTGCCCAGCTTTTTAATTTACTTAATCGCAATCTCGGAAAACCCCTCGCGATCGCGAAGCACAGACTCCGCTGGCCCCAAATTAACTCTACGCGAACGCGGAACCCCTTACGCGAACGCAATGCATTAGCTCCCTCAGACCTACGTGATCGTGGTTGGCTTCACGTGACCGCGAAGAGAAACACTTAATTCCACTGCCGCCTTATTTCTTCTACGCGAACGCGGCCTAGCGCACGCGTTCGCGATTCAGCACTGCCAATAACTACGCGTTCTCATTCCTCTTCACGCGAACGTGAAGAGCAAAATTTCCCTCTGCCTCATCTAAGCCTTCGCGATCACGAGCATCCTCACGCGATCGCGATGAAGAAATGTCTGCAACAAAAACCAGCAAAAAATTTGATCCTTCTCCAAGTCCAAAAATGGTCCGTTGAGCATCTGAAACGCACCCGAGGCCCCCGGGACCTCAACCAAACATGCCAACCAATCCTAAAACATCATTCAAACTTGTTCCAACCTTCGCAACGCTCAAAACAACATCAAAACACCAAATTTGCATCGGATTCAAGCCTAAGAACTTCAAAAACTCTCAAATTACGCTTTCGATCAAAAAGTCTATCAAACCTCGTCCAAATGAGCTGAAATTTTGCACACACGTCACATTCAACCCTACGGAGCTACTTCAACTTCCGGAATTCCATTCCGACCCTCGGATCAAAATCTCACTATCGAACCGGAAACTTCAAAAATTCAACTTTCGGCATTTCAAGCCTAAAATAGCTACGGACCTCCCAAACACAATCCGAACACGCTCCTAAACCCCAAATCACCCAACGGAGCTAACGGAACCAACGGAATTCCATTCTGAGGCCGTCTTCACACTGCTCCAACTACAGTCCAAATTCTAAAACTTAAACTCTCATTTAGGGACTGTGTCCCAAAACTCTCCAAATTTCCAAAAATCTTCCCGACAACTCACAATAGCAGAAACAAACACGGGAAATGTAGTTAATAGGGAATTGGGGCGTTAATTCTTAAAATGACCGGTCGGGTCGTTACATCCTCCCACACTTAAACATTCGTTTGTCCTCGAATGAGCATAGAGATATACCTGAAGTAGTGAAAAGATGAGGGTAACGGCTGCGCATATCCTGCTCGGTCTCCCAAGTCGCCTCCTCGACCGGATGACCCCGCCACTGAACCTCCTTTCGAATCTGCCTGTCCAATATCGCCACTGGCCCCTCAACATATGATAGATCCTTGTCCAACTGGACTGAACTGAAATCTAACACGTGCGACGGATCACTGTGATACCTCCGGAGCATCGAAACATGAAATACCAGATGAACTCCTGCCAAGTCGGGAGGTAAGGCAAGCTCATAAACAACCTCCCCGACACGCCTCAATATCTCAAAAGAGCCCATAAACCTTGGACTCAACTTTCCTTTCTTCCCAATTCTCAAAATGCCCTTCATAGGCGAAACCCTCTCCAACCATGTAGGAAACATCACGAACCTTCCGGTCCGCGTAACTTTTCTGTCTTGACTGGGCTGTACGGAGTCTATCCTGAACTACCTTGACTTTCTCCAAAGCATCCTATACCAAGTCTGTGCCCAATAATCTAGCCTCACCCGGCTCAAACCAACCCATCGGGGATCTACACCACCTACCATATAAAGCCTCATACGGTGCCATCTGAATGCTGGACTGATAACTGTTGTTGTAGGCAAACTCCGCCAATGGAAAGAACTAATCCCAAGAACCTCCAAACTCAATCATACACGCACGGAGCATATCCTCAAGAATCAGAATAGTGCGCGCGGACTGCCCGTCCGTCTGAGGGTGAAATGTTGTACACAACTCCACCCCAATACCCAACTCATGTTGTACGGCCCTCCAGAACCGTGATGCGAACTGAGTACCTCTATCTGAAATGATAGAAACTGGAATGCCATACAGACGAACAATCTCCCGGATATAAATCCTTGCCAGCCGCTCCGAAGAATAGGTAGTACTCACGGGAATGAAATGCGCGGACTTGGTCAGCCGATCCGCAATTACCCAAATGGCATCGAATTTCCTCGAAGTCTGTGGGAGCCCAACTACGAAGTCCATGGTGATCCGCTCCCACTTCCACTCCGGAATCTCTATCTGCTGAAGCAATCTACCCGGTCTCTGGTGCTCATACTTCACCTGCTGATAATTAAGGCACCGAGCTACAAACCCAAATATATCTTTCTTCATCCGCCTCCACCAATAGTGTTGTCTCAAATCCTGGTACATCTTCGCGGCACCCGGATGAATAGAATACTGCGAACTATGGGGCCCCTCTAGAATCAACTCCCGAAGACATTGGGTACACAACTCGACCCTGCATCCTCAATACCCCATCACCACCAATAGTCACATCTTTGGCATCGCCATGCAAAACCTTGTCCTTGAGGACAAGCAAATGAGGTTCATCAAACTGACGCTTCCGAATACGATCAAGCAAGGAAGACCGAGAGACCACGCAAGCTAGAACCCGACTGGGCTCCGAAAGATCTAATTTCACAAACTGGCTGGCTAAGGCCTGAACATCCATTGCCATGGGCCTCTCTGCTGCTGGTAAATAAGCCAAACTCCCGAAACTCTCTGCCCGGCAGCTAATAGCATCGGCCACCACATTGGCCTTGCCCGGGTGATACAAGATAGCGATATCATAGTGCTTCAGCAACTCTAACCACCTCCTCTGATGCAAATTAAGATCCTTCTGCTTGAACAGATGCTGCAAACTCCGGTGATCAGTATAAATCTCACAAGGCACACCGTACAAATAATGACGCCAGATCTTCAAGGCGTGAACAATAGCAGCTAACTCGAGATCATGAACAGGATAATTCTTCTCATGTACCTTCAACCGTCTGGATGCGTAGGCAATCACCCTACCATCCTGCATTAATACTGCTCCAAGACCAACCCTCGAGGCATCACAATAGACAGTATAAGACCCCGAACCGGTAGGCGATATCAAAATTGGGGTTGTAGACAAAGCTGTCCTCAGCTTCTGAAAGCTCGCCTCACACTCCTCCGTCCACTGGAACGGAGCACCCTTCTGGTGATACACTGGGCCGAATGAAACCCTTATCAAGCCATCCCTGCAACAGCTCCTTCAACCCCTTCAACTCAGAAGGAGCCATACGATAGGGAGGAATAGAAATGGGCTGAGTGCCCGGCAACAGATCAGTGCCAAAATCAATAACTCTATCGGGAGGCATGCCCGGAAGGTCAGCTGGAAACACATCAGAGAAATCCCGTACTACTGGGACTGAATCAACTGTAGGGGTATCAATACTGACATCTCTCACATACACTAGATATGCGTCATACCCCTTATCAACCACACGCTGAGCCTTAAGGAACGAAATAACTATATTGGAAGTATGATCTAAGGTACCCCTCCACTCTACTCGCGGTACAGTTGGCATAGCCAGTGTCACGGTTTTGGCATGACAATCAAGAATAGCATAATGGGGCTACAACCAGTCCATGCCCAAGATAACATCAAAATCTATCGTGTTGAGCAACAATAATTCGGCTCTGGTCTCAAAACCACTAAGTGCAATTAAATACGACCGATAAACGCGGTCCACAACAAGAGAATCTCCAATAGGAGTAGAAACATAAATAGGAGAACTCAAAGAATCCCGAGATACGCCCAAATACGGGGCAAAATAAGAGGACACAAGAGAATAAGTGGAGCCTAGATCGAATAGAACCGATGCATCTCTATGACAGACCAGGATAATACATGTGATGACAGAATCAGAGGCGATAGCCTCGGTACGGGCAGGAAGGGTAGTAACTGGTGCTGGAATCATAGCCTGGAAACTCTGCGGATCACGCTGTGGCTGAAAAGTCTGTGGAGGTGCACCCATCCCTAGTCTAGGGCAATACCTCACCACATGGCGTATGTCACCACACTCAAAACAACCTCGCCCTGATGTGGCAGTGGGAATTGTGCGGTACGGGTAAAAACACTCAAATTACGCTTTCGATCAAAAAGTCTATCAAATCTCGTCCGAAAGACCTGAAATTTTGCACACACGTCACATTCAACCCTACGGAGCTACTCCAACTTCCAAAATTCCATTCCGACCCTCGGATCAAAATCTCACTATCGAACCGGAAACTTCAAAAATTCAACTTTTGGCATTTCAAGCCTTAATTAGCTACGGACCTCCCAAACACAATCCGAACACGCTCCTAAACCCGAAATCACCCAACGAAGCTAACGGAACCAAAAGAATTCCATTACGAGGCCGTCTTCACACTGCTCTGACTACGGTCCAAATTCTAAAACTTAAACTCTCATTTAGGGACTAAGTGTCCCAAAACTCTCCGAATTTCCAAATAAATCTTCCCGGCAACTCACAATAGCAGAAACAAACATGGGGAATGTAGTTAATAGGGAATCAGGGCGTTAATTCTTAAAATAACCGGCTGGTTCGTTACACTTAATAAGGGCTTTATTAGGTCTAGTATCTCGCATTGGGGTGTGTCGGTGTTGTTTGTTAAGAAGAAGGACGGATCGATGAGGATGTGTATAGATTACCAGCAATTGAACAAGGTCACAATGAAGAATAAGTACCCATTACCGAGGATTGATGATTTGTTTGACCAAATTCAGGGTGCCCAAGTGTTTTCTAAGATCGGCTTGATATCGGCTACCATCAGTTGAGGATTAGGGAATCTGATGTCCCTAAGACATCTTTCTGCACTCGGTACGGGCATTATGAGTTCTTGGTGATGTCATTCGGATTGACAAATGCCCCAGCAGCTTTCATGGATTTGATGAACCGAGTGTTCAGGCCTTATTTGGATTCCTTCGTGATTGTCTTCATTGACGATATTTTGATCTATTCCGGCAGCCGGGAGGAGCACGAGCAGCATCTTCGAGTCATTCTTCAGACTCTGAGGGATAGTCAGTTGTATGCTAAGTTTTCAAAGTGCAATTTTTGGTTGAGTTCAGTTGCATTCTTAGGCCACGTTGTATCAGCAGAGGGTATTCAGGTGGATCCGAAGAAGATACAGGCAGTGAAGAACTAGCCTCGACCCACATCAGCTACAGAGATCCGGAGTTTCTTGGGTTTAGCAAGCTATTACCGTCGGTTTATGGAGGGGTTTTCATCTATTGCAGCCCTGATGACCAGGTTGACCCAGAAGGGTGCCTAGTTCAGGCGGTCGGACGAGTGTGAGGTGAGCTTTCAGAAGCTCAAGACAGCTTTGACTACGATGCCATTGTTGGTTTTGCCCACAGGTTCAGGGCCATACACAGTTTATTGTGACGCATCTCGTATTGGACTTGGTGCGGTGTTGATGCAGGATGGCAAGGTCATTGCTTATGCTTCGCGACAGTTGAAGATTCATGAGAAGAATTATCCAGTTCATGATTTGGAGTTAGCAGCCATTGTTCACGCGTTGAAGATTCGGAGGCACTATTTGTATGGCATGTCATGTGAGGTGTTCACGGATCACAAGAGTCTGCAGTATTTGTTCAAGCAGAAGGAACTAAATTTGAGGCAGAGGAGGTGGTTGGAGCTGTTGAAAGACTATGATATCACCATCTTATATCATCCGGGGAAGGCCAATGTGGTGGCCGAGACTGCTTGCTATGGATGTTCAGGACTTGGCCAATTAGTTCGTGAGGTTGGATGTTTCTGAGCCCAGCCGTGTGTTAGCTTGCACAGTCACTCGTTCCTCATTATTTGAGCGTATCAGAGATCGGCAGTGTTATGATCCTCATTTGTGTGTCCTTATAGACACAGTGCAGCACGGAGGTGCCAAGCAGGTTACAGTGGGAGATGATGGAATTTTGAGGATGCACGTTTGTATTTGTGTGCCTAATGTGGATGGACTTCGAGAGTTGATTCTAGAGGAGGCCCATAGTTCCCGGTACTCTATTCATCCGGGCGCCGCCAAGATGTATCAGGATTTGCGGCAGCATTATTGGTGGAGGAGGATGAAGAAGGACATTGTTGCCTATGTAGCTTGGTGTTTGAATTGTCAGCAGGTAAAGTACGAGCATCAGAGACCTGGTGGTTTGTTTCAGAAGATTGAGATTCCTGAGTGGAAGTGGGAGCGGATCACTATGGACTTTGTTGTTAGACTCCCACGGACTCGAGGAAGTTCGATGCGCAGTGTGGGTTGTTGTTGATAGTGACCAAGTCAGCGTATTTCATTCCTGTGGAAGTTTCCTATTCCTCAGAGCGGTTGGTCGAGATCTATATCCGGGAGATTGTTCGTCTTCATGGTGTGCTCGTGTCTATCATTTCTGACTGAGGTACACAGTTTACCTCACATTTCTAGAGGGCAGTTCAGCGTGAGTTGGGCACACGGAGTCGAGTTGAGCATATATTTTTCATCCTCAAACGGACGGGCAGTCCCAGCGTACTATTCAGAATTTGGAGGATATGCTCCGAGCTTGTGTTTAATTGACTTTGGAGGCTCGTGGATCAAGTTTTTGCCTTTAACGGAATTTGCCTACAACAACAGTTACCGAGTCGAGCATCCAGATGACTCCTTATGAGGCTTTATATGGTAGGCGGTGTTTGGTGCGCTGGTTGGATGGTTTGAGCCGGGAGAGGCTCGGTTGTTGGGTACAAGATCTAGTGCAGGATGCCTTGGACAGGTTAAGATCATTCAGGATAGGCTTCGTACAGCTCAGTCCAGGCAAGAAGAGTTATGCGACCGTAAGGTTCGTGATGTGGCATTCATGGTCGGCGAAGCGGATGTGGCTTCGGGTGTCGCCTATGAAGGGCGTGATAAGATTTGGGAAGAGGGGCAACTTTAGACTAATTATTCATTGTCCCGTTTAAGATTCTTGATCGAGTGGGAGAGGTGGCTTACAGACTTGTTTTTGCCGCCGATTTTATCAGTCGTGCATCAAATGCTTCATGTGTCCATGCTTCGGAGTATCACGACGATCATCCCAACGTGTTAGACTTCAGCACTGTTCAGTTGGACAAGGACTTGTCCTATGAGGAGGACCTGGTAGCCTACTCTAGACCGGCAGGTTTTGTCAGTTGAGAATCGAAGAGTTTCCCTTCTGTTCGTGTTTTAGTGGAGAGGTCAGCCTGTTGAGGCAGCGACTGGGAGTCCGAGTTTGATATATGCGGAGCCGATATGCCCATCTTTTCTCCGACTCAGGTACTTCTTTCTATGTCCATTCGAGGACAAACGGTTTGTTTTAGAGGTGAGGATTGTGATGACCCAAAAGGTCATCACTTGATTTATAAGTAAATTCTGTGTTCGAGGCCTTAGAAGCCTCCTTTTCTCACCTCGATTTGCATGCCGCAGTCCTAGCGCATTTCCAGAAAGTTTTTATGTGAAAAACTAATAATATGGGAAATTGTGGCTTTATAAAATTGAATAAAGTTAATTTTGGTTCAACATTCTTGGTAAACGGACCCGCACCCTGATCGCGAGGTCTCCGTAGGTTTCGTAGTAAAATTTGGGAACTTGGGGCGTATGCCCGGAAATCGAATCCGAGGTCCCAAGTCCGAGAAATGAATTTTTAAAAGAAAATTGTTTTCTGGAAAATATAGAGGTTTTTAGAAGTGGAATGAATGGCATTTTTCTTGATGGTATCGGCACCGTATCTTGGTTCCAGATCCCGGTACAAGTTTTGAAATAATAATTAAGTTGACACTGTAAATTTGGTAAAGATCGGGAATTGGTTTGGTATAAAACGGACCTATAGTTGAGATTGTGACACCAGTTCTGGGCAGCTTATGCTATGGATTCGTATCCGGTATTATATTAAATTGTTTACATTTCATACTTCCAGCTTTATTATTTTCGCTGTTTATGTAATCGTTTATTCAGCAATTGGTTTAAGGGATTAAAAAAATGAAATGGGTTAAAGTAGATTGGAATAATTGGCCTTTGCCCTGCTTTCACTAGTAGGCCGCCAATCACGATTACCCGGAGGATGAAAAATCCGGGTCAGTGAAGAATACCTGAAAGTGGTTCTTAAGCTCGGTCGCTAAGAAATTCCTCGAAGAATGACCCCATCGTTGAACAACCAAGCTAACCTCCTCCCTTAATTGCTTGCACTCTTCTGTTCTATGGCATGTGTGCCTGATAATTTAACACATCAGGTTTGGATCTTTTAGGAAGGATTTATTTTTGTATAGGCCTGGCTCACCTGGTGCTTTGATCCTTCCAATTGCCTGACACGACCCCGATGCATCTATGCTTAAATTATTACTCCGATAGTCGAGGGTGCTTCTGCGGGGTTACGTATGTTTTACCAAAACCATTTCTTACTCATGAAGTCCCCGAGAATCTTTGACCTCGAGTCCAGAATTCTTCCGATCCGTCTGCGAGGAGTGTTACGCACCGCCCGTTGTTTCCTCCGATCGACATAATGGCTGAATACCTTTCCTTGTTTTGATTCTTGATTCCCTGTTTGGTGTCCCTCGGGGGGCATAGCTGCCGATCTATTAGGAATGAACTGAACCTGAGGGGGCTCCCAACTGGTCATCCTCACCCTGATCTTGCCGACTGGTAACGATTAATGACAATCTGACCATGTTCACAGCGGGTTACTCGATCAGATTCTGTTTTAATTGTCGTGACGCAATCGAAACTCCGCTCGTTCAAACCATGCATAAAAGCCTGTACCGGCCCAGTGCATACCGAGACCGGTGGTATTTCCATTCGCTCCATCTGAAACCCGGGACACGAACTCCCCTTAACATTTCGTCATTCCTTGTCTTATCTTAAAAAACGTAATGATTTCCCTTCCGTCGCCACCTATGGCCCTGGCATGTGCTTTCACGAAGGCGTCTACTAACCATAGCAAACGAATCGATAGAGTTCGTGGGGCAAAGTGGTGGTACCAAATCATGGCTCCTTTTGAACAAAGTTTTTCCAAATTTTTTCCAACAATACTGATTTCGATTTCACTCATCATTGATGTCGTTTCCTTTAATCCCGCAGTGTATGAGGTAAATATGCCTCGTTAGGTCGGTTGTCCCATTATATTTGGGTATATCGGGCATGCGAAATTTTTTAGGAAGGGTAATCGGAACCGCGCTTCTAGGGAACGTTTTTTGTATGAATTTTTTTGGCATTCTAAAAAACGTTTCCAAGACCGGGGGTGGCCCCTGGTTATTTGATCAACCACGGGATTTATAGTCCTTCAACTTTCTTCATTGGTCCCTCAACTTCTCTCCCGGACTCGATTCTCTAGTGAGTTTTCTCGAGCATGCCCTCATAATTAATGGGATCAGTCCCCAGCCATTACCGTTTGATCTTTCCAGTATCGGCCTCCAGTACGTCGAGTGTTTTCTAGTTTCGACTATACCTTGGAGTTTTGGTGTTGACTCTGAAGCTGAGCGATAAGCAACCTATTGAGCTTGTAGCATCTCGATAATTACTTGGAAGTTGACTCCCCGTCTCCTAGACCTTGCGTTCCTTAGCACGAGACCGGGCTTCCCAGTGTACACCTTCCTCGGGGTCCGGCGCGCCTAAAATCCGCAATCCCAAAGCAATGTGCAAACCTAATCATTGAACTGGTTCCCATTTGTTCACTTCCATAGGATTAATCGGTGGTACACCGACCCCTAACATGTTATTTTCCCACGAAATCCAAAGACCCTCATCACCAGTGTACGGGTGCGTTTTGCGAGTTTGAACAATATTTTAACTGAAAAGCAAGAATTCTTTGACAAGAACAGAGTGGTGAAATAACGTGTGTTATCAGAATCAGTATTGAAATAATTTACTAATATCGTTTGGCCCAACGTAGGCGCAAACCTGTTTACCTCGAAAATACGAGTAAACAATTAAACCTTGGTTTATGGTTTTAAAGATACGTGTTTAGTTCAATACTAATTAATAACCAATGAAATTTCAAATATATAATTGAAAGAAAATAAGTAAAGATCAAACTAGTAAGTAAGTCAGTCTCGACCTCGAGCTAAGGTTGACCTCGAGGTGAAGCAAAGAAACAATTAAGTAAGAAGCAATAAAGTTAGAGAGCAATTCCGATGAACAATGACCGAGAAAGTAAGAGAGTATATTTTTTTGCCAATGATTGAATGATGTTTTACAAATGATTGGGGTCCCCTTTATAATAATAGAGGAACCTTAAATAAGGGTACATTTTATTTAACAGTAGAAATCTTATTGGGACAGCTGTCTAACCGCCTAGTTACGAATTGTTACAAAATTTAATTCCGGGATATAACGGCCGCGAATCTTCGGGAAGTGGCAGGAATCTAGCTCATTCTGTTACAATACATAACCGCATTATCTCGAGGTTGGTTCATATTTAAGGTTTCCGACGTTCCTGAACACCTTGTTCTTCCGAGCTTATAGTACTCCTGCCGTCGAGCTCGAGCCTGGTCCCCCATCGAGCTCGAACACAATCTCTCCTGAACCCTGGGCTTAAGGCGCATATCTGGTTATCGACCGGTCATACACACGTATACTTGCGTGTGCGTTTGGGAACAATAAATTATACATCCAGCCGTGTCATTTTTAGTTTAAGAGATCAGGTTAGACAGCTATTTGAGTTTTAATTCTTTTACTATCAAATATAAGAATATGAGCCTAAAGCATGAACAATTATGGGTATGGGTTTATAAATACAAGCAGCCCATTTAGAATGACGATCCGTTATATTACATCGTTTTACTTCGTGGCGGCGACCCGCATGGTTTCGATCCACGTTTTCCGTCCTAATTGTAGCGCCAGATGTTTTATCTCGAAGACCTTCTCAGTTGGGTTCTAATACCCTCCTTTGCTGTCCTTCACAATTTCTCAAGCTGTAACACAATACCATCTCAAATTGCTCTTACAAAGTACTAGAAACATAAGTCCCTTTTTTTTGGCTATCATCTTTTGCTTTGTTTCGAGCCTTCAATATGCCTAGACTTCAACAGATTCTCCACCCCTTCCACCAACTCGTGAAATTGTGCAAAAAATTCAGGTATCTCCATAACTCCAATCAAAGTACTGTCCAAGTCAAAAGATCCCCCTTCTTAACTCCCCTTCTGTCTACAATTTTTTGCTTTAAATTGCAGCATCCAACATGCACACTAACTTCAACAGAGTCCTCCAACCCCTCACCAACTCGTGATGTTAGCAACAGTACAGGTTACGTTAGTCTCAATTTCTTCTGGATAAATTTAACCCACTCGCCTTAAATTTAATTTTTCCTTCTTCAACCTGGTCTCTTCTGCGTAAAGTTACTGATAGAAGTATTATACGGTATATTTTTCAGATTTAGTCAGAAGTAATAATTATGGAAGAGGAGAAGAATCTTGAGTGTTCTAACACTTCTAGGAGCTACGGCGATATGGCTAGCACTTGAAGTCTATGATTCAAAATTCGTGGCAACTTCTTTCTGATGCCATGCTCGCGATTGCATTCTCTTTTTCTGGGGTAACATACATAGGCTCTGGGAAAGTAAAAGCAACGCCAAACTTAAATTTTTCTTTTTATTAATCGTGGTATCATAATATTTGTGTATGTTCTGCTTTTTTATTTTAGTGCGGCACTATTTGTGGCAAGAGAGGCCAGTGGCACATGTCAAGCGATGTATATAAAGCGAGGAATGCAACTATGGCAATGGGGACAACCAAATCCGGGAATGTTTGGAGACTGCCTCGGATTAATATTTAAGCGTGAGTGCCGAGAAAGAATGGCTTGTTTTTGCCGGAATGTAAGGCTTCTTTGGGTTGATCTCGGTGGTTGCTAGCTAACTTTGATTTAGCTTACGCTTCCTACTTTGGTAATACAATCTCTTAGCTTATGTTCCCTCTACATATATCATTATTTGGTGAAAGGGATTTAATTATGTGTTCATAACTAATATCTTGGCTTTGGGAGCCAGGGTCGTGGTGGACTGAACTGACCCATTTGTATATGTGAAATATGAGCACAGAATTAAGGAGTGGGGCTGCAAGTAAGAGTTGAGTAATCAAAAGAATGTTATGCCACTGTGGGCAGAGGGTGAAGGAAATGAAGACAAGCTTGCATGGAATAAAGAACAAGCTGCGGAGAAAGAAAAGGAAGAAAACGGAGTAGTCACTGCGTTCCATTTTTTTCCTTTTACTTGGTTCGGTAGTAATATAGTGAATGTGATTTTTCCTATGAATTGGGAATTTTTAAGTTACATATTTTGTATTAGTATAATGTATGTACAAATGATATAAATTTTTCTTCTGCACGAGAAATGATGACTCGCGGTATAATGTTGATTGTACCAAGTATGAATAAAGCTTAATAGGGAAATGTAACAATGGCGGATTCCATGGCACAATGGTAGCAGTCTGACTCTAGATCAGAAGGTTGCGTGCCTCGATTCACGTCGGGTTCAATCCCGCTTCCTTCCGAAGATCTCTAAGGCTTTATTTCTTTGTCTGAATCTGAATACAATTTATTTTAAAAATTTACATCTTAACTGAATGTATAAAATTTATTTTTTAATTAAAAATTAAATAAAACATAAAATTCAAATGAAATATTATTAATGCTAATATTCTAATTAATAAAAATATATAATTTTGTTAAAATACGTAGTTTTGGTGGTGGTGTGGCAATAACGGGTTTGAATGTGGATTAAAGGGCGGTATTGGTGGCGGTGAATGTGGATTAAAAGGCGGTAGTTGGTGCGGGTGAATGTGGATTAAAGGCGGTAGTTGGTGTGGTAATTTTTGGTTGATGATGTGGTCGTGTTAGTAGCTAGTGGTGGCGATTATGATTGAGGAATGGTGGTGGTGGTGGTGATAGTTAATAATGGCGGGTGATGGTTAGTAGTTCTGACTTGATGAAGGTGGTGGGTTTGGTGGTGGGTAAGTTATTAATGATGGGCAACTGCCACGGCTGTGGTTGCTGAGGTGATAGGGTGGTCAATTGAGGTGGATGAGGCGTTGATTGTGGTGAGAACGATTTTGTGGTCGGAGTTGGTGGGGAATAGTGGGTGGTGATGGTCGACTAATGGTGGCGACTATGATGTTGAGGATGATGGTGGGCGTGGTGATGGTGGAGGTTGGAGGTGGGTGGCGGTGGCGGGTCGCCTACGCCATTAATCTAGTCGCGCACCAAAATTATCGACCATCACCACCCACTATCCCCATCCACTCCGACCACCAGAATCATTCTCACCCACAATCAACACTCATCCTCAACTAGCACAACTGACCACCTATCGCACCATCAAACAATCTACAGCCGGACAGTGCCCATCAT